>NW_005434627.1:134779-136109 GCF_000315625.1 Guillardia theta CCMP2712
AGGAGGAGAGAGAGAGAGAGAGAGAGAGAGAGAGAGAGAGAGAGAGAGAGAGAGAGAGGGAGGGAGCGGTGGGGTGGGGGGGCGGCGGGCGGAGGAGCGAAGAGGTAGAGACAAGGGGCAGGGGAAAGAGCAGGAGCAGGAGGGAGTTACAAGGTCACAGGAGTGCAATGCTCTCTATGGGGAAGAGATTAAGGGCATCATCACGCGAGGGAGGGGCATCAAAGTTCACAGGTAAGGACGAGGATGAGGACGAGGACAAGCAACCCCAGCTGACGGTCAGCAGGTCCTCGTGCGAGCTGCTGCTCGAGAGCGACGTGCAGAGGCACATCGACGTGTCGTGGGATCAGGAGGCTCAGCCGACGCAGCGACCGGTGGAGATCGAGGTGAGGGGGAGAGGAAGAAGAGGGGAGAGTAGAGGAGAGGAGGGGTGAGGGGGAGGGAGGGGGATGCAGCAGGGAGGAGGAGGAGGAGGAGGAGGAGGAGGAGGGCTTGTTGACGTGCCTTGTGGCAGGTGGAGTGCGAGGACTCGCCTGGGATGTTGGCGTCGATGTCTCGAGCGATCTCTCATGCCTCAGTCAATATCGCCAGCGTCGTTCTGAAGAAGCTGCCAGCAGGTACAAGAAGTTCAAGAGAGGAGGGAGATGGAGCAAGAGGCGGAGGGAGGAGCAGGAGCAGGAGCAGGAGCAGGAGAGATTTGAGGGTCGTGTTGCTTGCAGGTTATGGTGTCGCAAGGTTTGAAGTCATGGTCGCTACCCAGAAGGTGAGAAATCTCCTCTTTTCATCATCATCATCATCATCATCATCATCATCAACAACAACAACAACAACAATAACAACAACAACAACAACAACAACAACAACAACTGTCTAGTTCTGACTGCTCGTCACCAGGACCTCGATCGCGTCTTCACGAAGCTGCAGGGCACGAAGGTGTGAAGAGGAGGAGGAGGGAAGGAAGAGGGGAGGGGAGGGGAGGGATGAGGAGGGGAGGGGAGGGAAGTTGACGGGTTGGCAGGGGGTGTTGCATGTTGCAAGAAGTGGAGCGAACGCGAGGAAGAGCAAAAGAAGAAGACTGCGAAGGTGAGAGAGAGAAGGAGAGGAGGAGGAGGGAAAGGAAGAGTGGGAGCGAGCAAGCAAGCGAGCGAGCAAGCGAGCGAGGGGGTTCACTGACGCTTCTGGAGCAGCTCGATTGTTCCTCCGAACCTTATGAGCGACGAGTAGGAGAGAGGGAGGGAGAGGCTGGAGGAAGGAAAAGAGCGAGGAGGGGCTGAGGAGCTTGAAGGAGAGGAGGAGTGGGGGGGGGAGGGGGGGAAGGTAATTTAAGTTTTAA
>NW_005434627.1:137445-144335 GCF_000315625.1 Guillardia theta CCMP2712
GGAGAGGGAGAGGGAGAGGGAGAGGGAGAGGGAGAGGGAGAGGGAGAGGGAGAGGGAGAGGGAGAGGGAGAGGGACCTTGTTGTTGTGCTCGAAGCGGAAGGCATAGTCAAAGTCAACCCAGTTGATGGAGGCTTGCTCGATGCGAGGGGGGACGTGGTTTCCCCGCAAGAAGTCGCGGACTTGCTGAAGTATCCTCCCCTTGCTCCTCGTGAACCTGACGAGCCGTGAGAGGAGGATGGGAAGGGAGGAGATGAGGAGATGGAAGGAGGGGGGAGAAGAGGACGAGGAAGAGGAGGACGAGGACGAGGAGGAAGAGGAAGAGGAGCAGGAGCAGGAGCAGGAGCAGGAGCAGGAGGACCTTCGGAGCTGCGACACAG
Organism: Guillardia theta CCMP2712; assembly: GCF_000315625.1. Taxonomy (NCBI): domain Eukaryota; class Cryptophyceae; order Pyrenomonadales; family Geminigeraceae; genus Guillardia; species Guillardia theta. Next base: position 137,824 of record NW_005434627.1, read on the forward strand.
CAGCCTCAACCTCAGAGAGGAGGGTACCGAAGACGATGGTGCCGAGGTACATGGCGAACACGCAGAAGATTCGCTCCTCGGAGTTGTCGGGCGCGACGTCGCCGAACCCAACGGTGGAGAAGATGGTGTTGATGAAGTAGGTAGCGAGGACGTACTGGTGAAACAGATCTCCTGCTTCGACCCCCGAGCCCTCGCTGAAGAGGCTCAGGAACCAGGCGTCTGTCTCCTCCCGGCTGTGCGTCAGCTCCTTGACCAGCCAGTAGGTGCATGCGGTCATGTGGACGACGTAGACGACGATGCAGAAGACTCGGAGCATGCGGAACATGAAGGGAGGGAGATTGAGATACGACTCGATGCGGTCCAGGATCGCCAGGATCTTCATGGCCTTGATCACTCGCAGCAGTTTGAACAGCCGCAGCGGCTTCACCACTCGCACCACCCGCAGGCTGGACTTGGACCCTCCACCTCCCTCTTCGCACTTGCGGAGCGTGAAGAACTCAACCCACGAGACGGGGATGGAGGTGATGACATCGAAGCAGAACGACCCGCGCAGGTAGGAGGAGGCGACGGTCGAGGCGTCGTCACAGTAGCGGCCCTTGACCATGGCGCCGCAGAAGAAGGTGAAGGCAATCTCGAGGAGGAAGAACACGTCGACGAGCATGTCGAACTCTAGGGTGGGGGAGCGGAAGCAGTCCGTGTGCCAGTAGAAGCCGACGATGACGGGCGTCACGATGGCAGAGTAGATGAGGAGCAGGGCAGAGAGAAGGGCGACCCCTTGAGCGAACAGCGACTCCGGGTGTACCATGCGGGAGCCGGGGATGCCGAGGAGTTTGGGTCCGATGCCGAAGATTCTTCGCTTCCATCCCATGGCCCTTCGCACTTCACCTTTGTACCTCACCTCCAGTAGCTTGTTGGAGCGGAACTGCGGGGAGGCCTCGAGCGACGTCATCGACCCGACGGTGGCGGAGGACTCGAGACGCTGTCGCGCCTGCTTTTGAGCAGAGAGCAGCATCTTGTTCCTCCCCTTCATCGTTGCGACCTGCCTCTGATCCCAGCGAGCGCGTCGACCCTCCCTGCCTGTCAGGAGTAGCTGCTGCAAGCAGACCGGGAGAGCCGCTCGGCGACGGCCTGAGCGCAAGCCAGCTCCTGCTGAAGTGAGAAGAGGGTCAGGAGACGGCAGACGATTTCCTCTGCGATCTGATAGCTCCTTCTCTACTACCTATACACTACCCCCCACGACCTCCTCTCCTTGCCCTACCTCTCTCCTGCATCTCCGTCCTTGACTTCCTCGGTCCTACTCACTGTGCCTTCTTCGCGTCCTTCTTCGCGTCCTCCCTCTCCCTCTCCCTCTGCCTCTGCATCTGCCTCTCCCTCTCCATCTCCCTCTCCCTCTGCCTCTCCCTCTGCCTCCCTCCCTCCCTCCTTCCCTCTCCCTCCCTTTCTCCCTCTCTCTCCCTCTCTCCCTCGCTCCCTCTCCTTCTCTTCTCCCCCTATCATCGCAGGTACGCCGCCTGTCATTTTCTTCTTTCGCCTTCCCCTCATCCCCCCGCAGGTCAAACTTTTTGAGACCCATAAGTTGACACCGTCCGGTCTCGGACGGCGTGACCGTTACTAAGCCGTTACTGTCGACTCTGAGCGACACCGGGGACGGTCCGAGTCCGGGAGTCCGGCACTGGCTTGCCAGTGTACTACTCCGTCCCGGATCGGGATTCAAATTAGTCACCTGGTGAGCCAGCCAGTGGCGTCACGTATGTCGGCCGGCCGCCCCGGCGGGCCGCCCGAGGCCCGGTCCCGGCGACTCGGCGATCAACGGCGGTACGGTCCAGTCGGACCGGCGTCCGGCGCCGCCGGGTCCGGCGACCAGCCTGTGTCAGTATCGCTACCGGCGTGCCCGGCCACGGGGTGAGCTACTACAGCCTGTCCGACAGGCCGCGGGCAAGTCCCCCCGCCCCGGCGCCGGGCGACTGGGCGGCCCCCGGCGGCCGGCCCCCGCGGCCCGGACTCCTGGAAGCCCGGGACTCTGAGGCAGCCTCGCAAAAAAGGGGTCAGACACCCTGCCACAGCGGGCCAATGGGGTCCTAACTGTATTTCAAGTACCGGTACATTTTCAGGAGAAATGAGGGGTACCATATATGGGTGGGTCCTCGTCACATGATTACTACCGGTGATGTTCACGGTACTTACAGGGGTACAAGAATGTAGTTGAAGGGTGGGGTGGAGGCCGTCATAGGATCAGGACAACAGAGGGGTGGGGTACTGAAACAATGTTTTGATAGGGGTGGGGTACTCGTGAAACATGTGGGTGGGGGTACATAAATTGGGGTAGGGTCTGATTGTCATTCAATTATAAGGGGGTGGTATAACTCAAAATCAGGGGTTATGTGTCCTGGTACCGGAGGGTCTCATCCGAAGGGGTAGGGTGATAAGGGGAAGAAGGGGTGGGGTGGTAAACGTGTAAGTTTAGGAGAAGCGTCGTCGTCGTTTGCCATCGCCATGCTCCGTGCTACCGTCGCTGCCGCCGTCGTTGCCTCCGCCGCTGCCTTCAGCCCAGCCCCCCAGGTGAGATGCGAAGGATGAGATCAGGAAGAGGACGATGAGAGGAGCAGGAGACAAGTGGAGGAGCCAGTCCCTTGCTCTCGTTCATCAGACGTTCTATTAGAACGAAGTGAAAAGAATTCATGTGACAGTAGAGGGGAGTAAGGATGGTTGAGAGACATGAAGTGAAGTGAAGCGAGAAGTGAGGAGACGGAAAGAAGGATGGCAAGAGCAGGTGTCCCGATGATAGACCTAGGCTTCTCGCTGCTGTAGCTAGGGAAAGACTTGTTCATGGCTGAGGGTTGAACTGAATCTGCTGTCGAAAGAGAGTGCTGGTGTCAGATTCTAGTTCTATTTTGATGGTTTTGTTCCTTCTTGTTGTCTGATTCATGCAAAGATAATCTCAATGCATTTGAACATGCATGCTCGAAAGTCTATTTGAAAGTTTGTCCTCTTTTTTGCATGCTCGAAAGTCTATTTGAAAGTTTGTCCTCTTTGTTTTGTCCTCTTTGTTTATCTGCCACATTGTAGTGAGTGGGAGAGCCCATGGATCTTGCCGGACACTCTTGCTAACATTCTCTTCCTCGGTAGATGGGGCTGCGCGGCGTCGCCATGCAGGCCGAGTCTGTCTCCCGCCGTGAGATCGTCCAGGCCGGAGCTGCCGCTGCTGCTCTCTTCACCGCTGCCCCCGTTTTTGCCCAGCCCGCTCCTGGTATCGGGTATGCGCAGAAGAAGCGTGAGGTCGAGATGAAGAACAAGAACTTCGCCCCTGTGGTCAGTGGATCTCTTGCTCATCAAGTCTTTCCTCCTCCTTGGCCTCTTCTCTGCCTATTCCTCCCTCTTTCTGCTTCTGCTCCCTCCCTTCCACTCCAGCACCTGACTCGCTCTCCTTTTCAGATCACCGTCTTCGATCACCGTGGCTGCGCCGAGCACGTGAACAAGGAGTACACTGGCCCCAAGTCCAACGACGAGAACGATGAGATGCTCGTCAAGGTCAAGCAGGTGAAGCAGCGGAGGTTCTATCGCCTCCTTCTGACGAGCGTATGCAGACCAAGCTCAGACGTGACGACCCGAAGTTCGTCGAGCTCGCTGATCGCATCGTCCAGGTAGGAGGGAGAGGCGGGTGATATACCGCAGGGTCTGACGGGGAGAGCAGGAGACCAAGGGAACCTTCTACCAGTACCCCATCCGCGACGTCGGATACAGCAAGTAAAGTGCAACAATTCATTACATGAGCTTCAACAATGACATTAACTCCTCCTCCTCCTCTCATCCCCTTCCGCCCTCTCCCTCCCTCTCTTCGCACTTGCCTCTCATCCTGCTGATCCCCCACCCGCTCCCTCAACTTTCCCCCTCCTTCCGTTTCCACTCTCCTGAGTCTTGCTGCTTCTTTCTCACGTTTCTTGCCGCTCAATCAGTCCCATCCCCACCTCCTCCTCTTCATCTTTCTCGTTGATCATCACAAGGGAGACGCTTCCTCCTCTAGCGCTCTCCCTATCACCGTCTCCTGCACATTGAGGTCTCCGTCCATCGGCGTAGCAGCGACGAGACTGCAGAGAGAAAGGGCGGGGGCAGCAGCAGCAGCAGCAGCAGCAGCAGAGGAAGGGTCAGTAGAGACAGTCTACTGGGGAGGAGAGGAGAAGGTACCGGTGAGCTACGACGGGCCCGAAGAAACCAGCAATGAGAGCAGGAGTGCAGAAGTCATCCTCCGACGAGTCTGCGGCATGTCAAGAGCAGAGGAGGAGGAGGAGGAGGAGGAGGAGGAAGAAGAGGAGGAGGAAATTGAAGAGGAGGAGGAGGAGGAGGAGGTGGTGGGGTGGTGGTGGTGGTGGAGTACCGTGAGCAGATTCAGAGCAGCAGGTGCTCGCCAGTCTCGCAGCGATCTTGCTTCACTGTTAGCTCACACGAAAGACCCTTCTCTTCCTTTCCTCTAGCTTCTCCCCCGCCCCATCCCCACTGCCACCCTTCCTCCTCCCTCTCCCCATCCTCGTCCTCGTCCTCGTCCTCGTCCTCGTCCTCGTCCTGCCCCTACCCCTGCTCTTCCTCATCCCCCTGCATACCTCTAGCATGCTCGTCGCTTTCGGTGAGAGAGGACGAGAAAGCTGGTGGTTCCCTCGCACGTTTTGAACCTGATGGAACATGAGACTCTGCGAGTTTCTGCGGCTGCTCCTCCTCCCTCCTCCTCCTCCTGCCTCCTCCTGTCTCCTCCTCCTGCCTCCTCCTGCCTCCCACTTTTCCTCTTTCCCCCTCGTCCTCCTCCATCCGTTCTTGCTCCCTCGTGCTCCTCCTCGAGCTGCCGATTGCCTGCTCTTGTCTCATCCCTTCCTCCGCTTCCTCGCACCAGGTCGCGGATGTAGCGGAGGAGAGAAGGATCGAGGAAGGCTCTTTCTGTTCTCTCCCGCAGCCGGAGTAGCAGCTGCAGCCAACAGTCATCCCGAGCTGGAGGATCAGGTGGGGCTGACCGAGGAGGAGAAGATTCTTGCGCTGGCTACAAAGTCGAGGAGGGCGAGGTCTGCTGCGAGCTGGCGGTAGGATCAGGAGGAGAAGGAGCAGGAGGAGCAGCAGAAGGAGAAGGAGGAGAAGGAGAAGCAGAAGCAGAAGCAGAAGCAGAAGCAGAAGGAGCAAGAGGAAGAGGACGAGGACGATGGGGTAGGGGAGGGGGTAGGAGGAAGGGAAGCAGGAGGAAGGCAGTTCAACCTTGAGATGCTGAAGTGTGAGTGAGAACAAGACCTCATCTCTCGTCTGAACCCTCAGCTGCTCCCACGAGTATCTCGTGATGAGGAGGAAGCAGACGTTGCGACCTGGCAAGAGGTCAGGCAGCACGCGAGCCGCAGGTCCTCCTACCGGAACAAGGAGGGAGAAGGAGGGGAGAGGAGAAGAAAGTAATGCCGCAACTCCTTTTAGACGGCTGTAGCAACTCCCAGGCGATCTGAAGGGAAAATAAAACGAGGAGGAGGAGGAGGAGGAGGATGAGGAGGAGGTGCACGAGGGAGGAGGAGAGGGGGAGAAGGAAAACGAAAGGCAAGAGGACGAGCAGGAGGAGCGGACGAAGTGAGAGGGTAGGAGTGGAGGGACGAGGAGGGCTGGCGGTTTGACCTGCGTCTCAACTTGCAGCCGCTGGAAGTCTGACATGACGACGAGACGGAAGTTGCGAGGAGGAGCAGGAGAGAGAGGAGCAGGAGAGTTCGTATCCAAGGAGATCTCAGCATCCTCGAGCCGGCCTGACAGAGCCCGTCAGTCCAGCACCCATAAGCCGCCAGGAGCACCGTGAATGTCCTGAGCCCTCGTGTCCCTGGTGCACCTGCCAATAGATCACCAACTCTCCTTCTCCTCCTCCTCCTCCTCCTCCTCCTCCTCCTCCTCTCCCTCCCTCCTCCCCTCCTCCCCTCCTCCTCTTGCCCTCCTGCTCCCTCGCCCGCCTCAATCTCCTGCTACTCCTGTGTTCTGCTCCTGCTACTCTCCTTCCCCCCTAACCTGATGTGCTCAACTTCAACTTCGAAGACGCTGCGGAAGACTTTGACCAGCTGTGCAAGAACCTCGTCCGATGGCTCGTGCTCGACCTGCGAGTCAACAAGATTGACAAGGACGTTTCCCCCGCCCACGATCGCCATGAGCACTGACAAGGGCAGGCAGTGAGCGAGGAAAGAGAGGGAGGAGTGGGGAAGGGGAGGGGAAGAGGAGCTGAGCGTAAGGGAGGGAGAAAGAGAGAGGGAGAGAGGGGAAGGGGGAGGGGGGGAGGGAGAGAGGGAGAGAGGGGAGGAGCGATGGCGGTGGCATCAGTGGTGGAGGAGGGAGGGATGGGTCGGTTATTCACGTGCAGCCAGGAGATCTTCAAGGTTGTTGTTGAGTGACTGCTGACAAGTTTGAGTTGAGATGCATCATCATCATCATCATCATTATCTCCATCATCATCTCCATCACCTCCATCATCATCATCATCATTTAACCTCCATCATCATCACCTCCATCATCATCAT
>NW_005434627.1:144995-161347 GCF_000315625.1 Guillardia theta CCMP2712
GCCATCAGGAGGGAGGGAGGGAGGGAGGGAGCGGAGAGCCGTTTACCGAGGTCTGTGACATCCAACATGGACGTCGCCACCTGATCCTTCCAGTCTTCATGCTCCGCCGCCTCGCCTTCATGCTGTTGTGTGTGAGGATGCGCATTGTTTCGCTCATCCTCCTCCCCCTCCTTTTCACCCTCCCCCCCCTCCTTCTCTCCCTCCTCTCCGGTCATCCTGAAGCAATTGTCAGACGAAAGAGTGCTTTCGTTGTGGTATTCCCTCCCTCCCTCCTCCTCTCCCCTGCATCCCATTTCCCTCTTACGCTCTCCCATCTCAACATCCTTCCTTTTCTCTCCTCCCTCCCTCCCTCTCTTCCCTCGCTCCCTCCCTCCCTGGCTCGCTGGCTCCCTCGCTGGCTCCTTCCCCCTCTCCCTCCCTCCCTCCCTCCCTCCCTCTCTCCCTCCCTCCATTAAAATTTTTCTTTGTTCCGATGGGGCAGTGGATTAGTTCTAAACTACACGGAGTTCTAAACTACACTGATCCAAACCTTTTAGTTTGGTTAGTTAGTTCAGTAAACCTGCCGCACGTGCGAAATGGCAGAGTAAATGGATGGCAGGGGGGGATGAGAGGGAGGGGAGGGGGGAGGGGGGGAACGTCAAGGCGGGAGGGAGGAGGAAGGGAGCGGATGGAGACGCGGGAGATGACACGAGACGAGAGGGGGGGAGAGGAGACGTACAGGAGCGTGATTGAGGGAAAGATCAGAGGGACTTTTCAATTGTAGGGCGATACGAGCGTGTGCTGGTTGCCTGTACTGAGCTGCCTCTCCTGTGCTGTTGAAACTATGAAGATGCTGATGATCAAGCCTCAGGTTGCGCGCGAAACTGAAGTGACGATGGCTTCTTGAACTAAACTCACCCATCACCAACATCCGAGAGTTTTGAAAGCAAGATGGGAAAGGCGAGGAAGACGAGAAGGTTTGCGGAGGTCAAGAGGATGCTGAACCCCAAGGACGATCGTCTGATCGTCAAGAAGCGAGATGCTGACAAGAAGAAGAAGGCTAACCCTGACGAGCCCGAAGTTAAGACAGTGACCGTTGCTCCCTCTGCCCTCTTCTTCTCCTATAACAGCCAGCTTGGCCCTCCCTACCACGTTATCCTCGATACCAACTTCATCAACTTCTCGATACAGAACAAGCTCGACCCGATCAAGGCCTCCATGGACTGTCTCTACGCCAAGTGCACCATCTACATCACTGACTGCGTCATCGCCGAGCTGGAGAAGTTAGGGCAGAAGTACCGAGTAGCTCTGCGTATCGCCAAGGTGAGATGATGATGATGATGATGATGAGGAGGAGGAGGAGGAGGAGGAGGAGGAGGAGAAGAAGAAGAAGAAGGGAGGAAAAGCAGTTTGACAGGTAGGTTGTGATGTTCATTCTCCCACAGGATCCGCGATTTGAGCGGTTGCCCTGCACTCACAAGGGAACGTACGCGGACGACTGTATCATGGAGCGGTACGGCCATGTCGCGTTGTCACTTGCTCTTACAAGTCGAGCAGGATCCAGCAGGCGCGATGCTATATAGTAGCCACGTGCGATCGAGACTTGAAGAGGAGGATCCGCAAGGTCCCGGGAGTTCCGATCATGTCAGTCCCGCCCTCTGCCTTACCTCCCCCCCTCTCCTCTTCCTTCTTCTGACTCTCCACCAGGTACATCGCACAAAGAAGGTACTCGGTCGAGCGAATGCCTGAAGCCTTCGGAGCCCCAAGGCAGTAGGCAAGGTATCAACCATCCTCCTCCTCTTCCTGTGCATGCAAGGGAGGCAAGAAGGATCGGGACACGAACGACCTGCCCGCTCTGATGCTACGCTCCCGACAGCACCTGTTCTTTCCGCGTGCCTCCTTGAGGGACGGGAAGAACAAGCCCTGAAAGCGCGCTGGTGCTGTAAAACATGAGAGCGCTGGCAGTTAGGGATGGGCTACATGCGATGCAGAGGAAACGCCTCTCAATGTCCCTACGGTGACTTGCGAACTGCAGGCAGCGAGGCGATCGGAGCTGACGACCTGACGAGGAGGAGCAAGGTCAGAGGGCATCGACCGTCTGTGTACAGTGGGGAGAGGAATGGCGTGAGGGTTGAATCATGATCAATCGCTTTCCTCTTCGTTTCTCCATCCGCACTCAGACTGATCTGCCTCCTTGTTCCCCTTACTTGCGCGCCCACTCGCACACTCCATGCCCGTAGATGCCGTCTGCTTACAGTGAGCTTCAAGACCTTCAAGCTTAGAACCTCACCAGTTCCGCGGATGTAGGGAAGCGGCTCCTTGGCGAAGACCTCAGTGTAGAGCTCCTTGAGCTCGGGCTCAGGCGAAGTCTGAAACGAAGCCGGTCACTTGCACCACCTCTGCATCCTCCTTCCTCTCCTCAGATACCTTTGCAAACTCGACGGCCTCATCCACTTCAGCGCGAACCTGCAAAAGATGAGGAGACGGGAGGGAAAGGGGGTGGCAGGCCACCTTCTTCTCAAGGTCCTTGATCTCAGCATCGGTCATGAAGCCTGAACAAGTCAGTGAGCACATTCCAGCTCCGGCTGCCCGAGACTAACCGAGCTCGGTGACGATGCGCTTGAGCCTGTCGATCGGATCTCTCTCCTTGCGGATGCCGCTGACCTCCTCACGAGATCGGTAGGTAAGGCCAGGGTCAGACATGGAGTGTCCGTGGTAGCGGTAGGTGTTCATCTCCAGCACGAAGGGACCTGGGTCACGCCATCAGCCTTCACCTCACACGGCTGTGGACCACCTTTGCCCGACAAGCAGTAGTCACGGGCAAATTTGCAGCACTGCTTGACGCTGAAGACATCCATACCATCCACCTGTTGAGGTAGAATCGGCGATGCGCGAGATGAGGGAGGAGAAGGACCTTGATGCCTGGAAGAGGATCGTAGCGCCTGTAGAACTCCTCGTTCGAAGAAGCCTGATCACCAGTTAGCTTCAACGACATCCCTTCTCCTTAGCAGTACCTTGGAAGTAGATGTTCCCATTCCGTACTTGTTGTTTTCAATCACGAAGATGCAAGGGAGCTGAGGGACGAGCCCTATCACTTATCTTCACACTGCATTCCTCAACTTCATACCTTCCAGAGGTATGCCATGTTCATCGCCTCAAACACCTTGGAAACGATGACGTCACCAATCTTCTCTGCAACCGTGGCGTTCAAGTTTTACCTGACCCTGATTGGCCGCACCATCGCCATATAGCGTGAAACTGACGGCCTTGGATGAAACCTCACCCCTGATCGTCTCTTTCAACCGTTACCAATTATTTCTTTCCTTGGCTTACCTTGCCATGCCCTTGTTGGCATGGTACTTGGCAGCAAGTGCCAAGCCTGCCCCTGGAACGCCAATACCGTCAAGGACAGGTTTCTCCTCATCCCTCCTCCTTCTCAGCATGAACAACACCGCAGGCCCCTTGATTGTCATTTGCACAGAGCAACACAACAAAACACGGCCCTCTTGATCGACATCTGCACAGAACAACAACAAGGCCTCCAACTCGACCCCCGGATTATCCATGTACCGAGTGGAACTTGAGCTCCTACAATGCCGTTTCCTCCCCTACATCACTTTGAGAACTGAGAACATACTCAACTCTGCTGGTTACCAGAAGTTGTTCTTGGGGTAGTACATGTGCATGGAGCCGCCCTGGAAGCGAGCAAGGCGTCAGCTCACAATGCGGCTAAAAGCACAGGTTCAGCAAGTTACCTTTCCCTTGGTTGAACCAGTAGATCTACCCGTGAGCTCAGCAAGGATGCGCTGATGGGTATGTCAGTCACTCCACGATTGCGCCTCACAGTGGCACCTTGACAGAATCACCACGGATGTACTGGAAGCAGTGATCACGGTAGGAAGTGACGATATGGTCCTGAGGCGAGGTTTGAGCAGGAAAGATTTTCAACCAGACGTTGAGTACATCTTTCGTTGAGCCCAAGTTCATACCGAGCGCTACTGCCTCCTACACAGAGCAAGTCAGCAGGCATCTCATGGAGAGCAAGCGAACCTGTCCGTCGTAAAGATGGCAGAACCCCTTGATAATCTGAGACTTGTACATAAGATCCGCAGAGATCTCGAGCCTGCGAGCCGCATGAGCCGCATGATGCTGCTGGCGGAAGGGGGCACCTTCTCATCGTCGTGATGTCCCGCAGGGCTTGCACGGCCTGCAATACGTTTCATCGACCGAAGATGTTACATGCGAATCCATCACCTCCTCCTTGGTTGTGTCGACCCACAGTGAAGGCCCGTCGGTCTTGTAGCACTGAACAGGAGAAATCTCGACCTGAGGAAGTTCACAGTATGTCATGATCAAACGAAAAAGTTGTTTGAAAGCACACAACTACAACAAGTTTCAAGCATGCATGCATGTCAACCCCAAATACTGAAGGGAAATGTGAAAGTAATTGGTCTTACCTGTCCCTTGTCACCATTCACCTTGACAGCCATGCTTCTTGCCAATTGCAAGGAGATCGCATTCTTTGATCCAACAAGATTCTTCTTTAACGCGCTGGCGAGACCTCGATTAGCCAGCATCTATCGCACCACGATCAGTCTTGCACCAGCGACGAGATTTGTTTGCCCTGCATTCTAGCTTCATGCAGATGGGATATGCGTTTTTGATGTCACAAAACACAATCAAAGATGTTTTACGTGTATACTAGTAAAGATGATTTTGCATAGCACACCGGCATGTTTCATTTGTTACAGAGGGCTACAATGAACAAATGGAGCTTGACTTGGAACAACGGGAGGTGATAGTGAAGTGGGCAAAATACGTGAAGATGAGGCGACAATAACATGCATACGTATGGCAATCATTATAAACGTATGCTAGCCTGAATCTTCCATCATACAAACATGATCAGGTTATAGACTTCGCAATCTCCATCATCATTTTTGACTTCCCCGTTGTTCTAGCATCTTGTAATCATCGGAACCTTAGAAGTCCACGATCTAGCATCTTCTTGCTGTCGATTCCTTATCTTGATTCATGTTCTCGCTGATATCTTTCTGCACATCCTTGCCTCTACCCTTACCGCCTCCCAGTATTCCCTCCCTCCTTCCATTCTCTGCTCCGCCGCCAATGTCCCCCATGACCACCCTAGGGTCATGGTGATCACCCCTGGTATGGGACCCTACCCCAATGTTTTCCTTCACCCCACCCATCCAACTATATATCAATCTTTTACCACCCCAGATTCCCTATAACCCCACCATGTTGAGACATCACAGCAATAGGGAAAATTGACCCCTCCACCCAGCCAAATCATGTACCCACCCTCCCATTTGTACACAGCGTCTCTTATTTCCCAACGAGACTGAACACTACCCCTCCTTTGTTACAGCATACTCCTGTAGCACTACCCCCAACACACCATCTGGCCAAACACCCCTTGCAATCCTGACTTGTCTTACCCCACCCCAGGATTTGATCATCGCCCCCGCAAAAATATGTATACCCTCAAATACCCTTTAAGTACCCCTACTTTTTACTTGAAAAAGGTCCCATTTGTTCTCATAGATCTTTCCATGACCCGTATATCTTATACCCCCACCCCCAGATACACCACCCCTACCCCCATACATCAACTCATTCCCGATGACTTGCTGCCTTGCGTCCCGCAGAATCCCACCAGATGACCCCCCGAGCTCCCACCCGAGATTTATACCACCCACCCTGTTTATCAAAGATGAAAACTATAGGAAAAACACCCTCCACACCATCTCATTTATGACCCCACCCCTAGTTTTCAATTTCAGCTTCCAGCGCCTCTTGCTGCAACGGTTTCTCAGTGTTGTAACGATTAATGTAACGAGCCAACCGTCCAACGTCTTTGTAACGTTAAATGTCATAGCGGGGATGAGGAGTTCCGGAGGCCGATAGATAAAAGTGAAGTAGCTCTATTGTTCATTGGTACAAAATAAAATATCTTTTATGTTTTACAATAGAGAAAAATACACCCACAGATACCACTTTTTGTATCGTAGAAGCTGGGTTCTGGAGACAAATGGATAACAATAGTTTTTAACTTTGATAAAATAATTATCCTGGTAGTGTATACCATTGTATAAAATTGAGAGCATTAAATACATTTCGCAGCAGAGCAAACGTATTTTAAATAAAATAATATAGATACCGGTACAATAAGATCATTAAAACAATTTTACTTCCCCAGAGCGGCATGCGCCCCCCCTCCGCTGCCCTCGTCCGTCCATCCCCTCCCCTCCTCCCGCCGCTCGCGCCGCTGCTCCTGCTCCTGCTCCTGCTAACGAGCATCGTCGCAACATCTCCTTCCCGACTGCTCCTGCCCTGTCCTCATGCCTCGTAGCTAGCTGCAGGTCCTTGCCCACATAGGCCGACCGGTTCTAATTTCCTCTCCTCCTCTATCCGCTCCTTTTCCTTCAGAATCAAATTTTTGTTCACAGACTCTGTCTTCTACTCAATCACATCTCAAGAGTCTAGTGAATTTAGCCTGATTCCCCTAAGGACTTGATAGTTTTGATGCCATTGACCCTTGGAATGTTTCCTGTTCCGCCCCTGTACTTCTTTTCCTTTGGATTTCAACATTCATCCTCGATCTCAGCTTCTCTTCTTTTCCTGTACGATTCTGTTGTTTCTCATCGCTCCAATGCGATGGTTTCCGCTCCCTTCTCTACTACATTTGTTTCCATTCTTTGCATTCCCTGCTGAACATTGCTGTCGTTTCGCTGCATGTTGTGCTCGCAGATCCTCTGGTATAATCTTTGCATCTAGCTGTCTATGAACGTATCGAAAGGCATGGTCCCCTTCCCTCATCTATCATCATCTTCCCATTGAATAACCTTTCTTCATGCTGCAAACCTGGGTGTCGTTTCCCTGCATGCGGTGGGTTTGCTGACGTTTGTTGTGGGCAGGGTTGGACTGGCAATTCGTTCACATAAGAGGCAGAGGAGCTCCGTTTGCAGCCTTCTCTCTTCCAGTTTCTCCTTCTCTCCTTTGTTCTCTTTCTTTCTTGTATTTTCTTTCTTATATTTTCTCGTTTCCCTCTCCCTCAAGTGATTGATCTGGCGTTCTATTGCCCTCCTCTTTCATTCTTGCCGCCTCCTTCATTGGGCCGACTTTGCCCGTGAAACTTCAAGGAGGCGGCTTTAGCACATCGACATAAGCGTGCGCCAATAGCCTCGTCCTTCGCTTGAAGACTTCAACCGTGCCAGCCATGTCAGCGACAGACGATGAGAAGCTGCTTGCAAGGGTGAAGGCAGCAGCAGCAATGATCTTGGATGAGTACCTCACTTGTGAGAGTGGACACGACTCGGCTCTGTACATCGAGGAGCTGAAGGCGCCTCGGCTGAACCCTCATCTTATCAAGAAGATGCTCACTGTCGCCATGGACAAGAGCGAGAAAGATCAAGACATGGCCGCCGGCCTGATCTCGGTCCTTTGCGTACGAGGAACTCTCGAACCTGAAGACGTTGAAGCTGGAGTCGAACTGCTTCTGAGTAGCCTCAAAGATCTTGTGATCGATGTGCCCAAGGCGACCACGTACACAGCACGATTCATGGCTCACTTCCTCGAAGACAAGATTCTCCCGGAGTCGATGTTGGCCTCAGTCAAGGACCTTGCTGGGGCAGATGTGGGACCGGAAGTGATCAAATCCATCGGAGAGATGCTGTCGCTGCCGCTCCCCGTCACTCAGATCAAGTCCAAGGTCAAGGAGATCATCGAAGAGTTCTACGTCGCGGGAGATCTCGTGGAGGCCGAGAGATCCCTGGCTGAGCTCAACTCCAAGAGGTCGGGGCACGAGGCGGTGAAGCGGACGATCGTGCTGGCGATGGAGAAGAAGAACAGAGAGCGGGAGCGCGCTTCTGTACTTCTCAGCGCGATGACGCGCGTGTACGGAAGTGAGCAGTTCTTCGAGGGTTTCACGAGGGTGATGAGGAGTCTAGACGACCTGTCGCTGGACACGCCCAACGCCCCGGCGCTGCTCGCCAACTTCATCGCGCGGGCGATCGTGGACGATGTTCTTCCTCCCAACTTCATCTCGTTCGTGCCAGACAGGCTGGTGGCGAGCGAGCGGGGGAAGGAAGTAGCGGGGAGCGTGAAGGCGCTGCTTGAGCAGCACAGCAGCACGAGGATAATGAACGTGTGGGGAGCAGGGGCGAAGAACTCGGTGGAGGAGCTGAAGGAGAGCGTGAACGCGCTGGTGGAGGAGTACTTCGTAGAGGGGGAGCTGAAGGAGGCTGTGCGGTGCGTGCAGGAGCTGGACGCTCCTCACTTCGGGCATGAGGTAGTGAAGCGTTTGGTGTATCGAGCGGTAGAGAAGGGAGGGGAGGCGCTGAGGCAGGCTCTTACTCTCTTGAAAGCGCTGCTGGCATGCGACGCCTTCGATCATCACCAGCTCACCATCGGAATGCAGCGCTCAGTGATGGGCCTGCCGGACCTCTGCCTGGATGTCCCGGATGCGCCCGAGAGACTGAGGACGCTGGCTGATTGGCTCGCGTTTGAGAACCTTGTGTCGCCCTCGTTCGAGCAGGCCGTGATCCTCAAGGCTCAGGAGCGTCAGGAGGACGGGAAGAAAGGAAGCACCGACAAGGTCCAGACTTACGCCAAGTTCATCGTCGAGGAATTTCTCGTCTGCCAAAGTGGACGTGACGCTGCCAAGTCCGTCACAGATCTTGCGGACGCTTCGAAGCATCCTGAGCTCGTTCGGAGGATCCTTATCGTTGCCCTGGACAAGAGCGAGACTGAGCGGACAATGATCGCTGACCTCATCTCATCCGTTTGTGTGAGATGTGCGATGGAGCCCAGCGAGGTTGAAGCTGGGCTGGAGTCACTGATCAAGCAGATGAGCGACTTGGTCATCGACGTGCCCAAGATCGTCGAGTATGTCGGAAGATTCATCGCTCACTTCCTCGAAGACAGAACCATTCCCGAATCCCTGCTCGCCTCCATCCCCAACCTCGCTGGCCCCAAGTTGGGGCCTGAGCTGTCAAAGGCAGTGGGAGAGATGCTGTCGCTGCCGCTCCCCGTCACTCAGATCAAGTCCAAGGTCAAGGAGATCATCGAAGAGTTCTACGTCTCGGGAGATCTCGTGGAGGCCGAGAGATCCCTGGCTGAGCTCAACTCCAAGAGGTCGGGGCACGAGGCGGTGAAGCGGACGATCGTGCTGGCGATGGAGAAGAAGAACAGAGAGCGGGAGCGCGCTTCTGTACTTCTCAGCGCGATGACGCGCGTGTACGGAAGTGAGCAGTTCTTCGAGGGTTTCATAGCTGTCTTAAGGAGTCTAGACGACCTGTCGCTGGACACGCCCAACGCCCCGGCGCTGCTCGCCAACTTCATCGCGCGGGCGATCGTGGACGATGTTCTTCCTCCCAACTTCATCTCGTTCGTGCCAGACAGGCTGGTGGCGAGCGAGCGGGGGAAGGAAGTAGCGGGGAGCGTGAAGGCGCTGCTTGAGCAGCACAGCAGCACGAGGATAATGAACGTGTGGGGAGCAGGGGCGAAGAACTCGGTGGAGGAGCTGAAGGAGAGCGTGAACGCGCTGGTGGAGGAGTACTTCGTAGAGGGGGAGCTGAAGGAGGCTGTGCGGTGCGTGCAGGAGCTGGACGCTCCTCACTTCGGGCATGAGATCGTCAAGAAGATCGTCTATAAGGGTGCGGAGGGAGGCTCTTCCAAGATGCCACGAGCCATCGACCTGCTCAAGGTCCATGACCTGCCCAGCTGCTCCTCCTGTTGTTCGCTCCTCCTCCTGCCCCCTCTCCCCTCTCGCTCTCTGCTGCTGCTGCCTGCTCTCCGTCTCTCCTCCTGCTTGTTTTCTAGTCTTCCCTTTGACGATCTGGCAGGCGCTGGTTCGGGACGGGGCCGTCAGCTCCTCGCAGCTGGCCAAGGGGATGGTGAGGAGTGTGGTCGGACTGAAGGATCTCAGCCTGGATGTCCCTGACGCCTCTAGGTGCCTCCTCCTTCACCCCTTCCTCCTCCTCCTTTCCCCCTTCCTCCTTCTCCTTCCCCCCCCTTTCCCCCTTCCTCCTCCTCCTCCTCCTCTCACCTTCCTTTGTGGTTACTCTTACGTCTCCCTTTCCGCTTCTCCTCATTTCTTCTCTGTCCTCATACTCTCTTCCAACCATCTTCCTCCTCTTCTCTTGTCCTCGTCTCTACCCTCGCTGAAGGATGCCGCAGCAACGTGGATGCCTTCGTTGCCGAGCTTGTCAAGGACGGGATGCTTGCGGAGACTTTCAAGGCGCATGTCGCTGCTATGAAGGGAGCGCTGCAGTGAGGCTGAAGGAGTTGGGGCTCGCAGGGAGGGAGGGAGGGAGGGAGAGAGATGCTGCTTCTTCTAGTCGCCTCCTCTAGCTTGACGGCATCGAGTAGCGGCTAGTTGCTCTACTGTGTAACCTAAGCGTAACCGTGAAGGCTGCAAGTTAAAATCTTCTATACTAGACTACACCTCCCCCTCACACCCTCCTCCCTTCCCCCTCTCCTGCTCCTGCTCCTCCTGCTCCTGCTCCTGCTCCTCCCTCTTCCCCTCTCTCTTTCCTCTTGACCGCCCTTGACGGATCATGCGTACCGCTTCGCCTCGAAGAAGTGAGGAGCGGCCATTATTCTGCGATGACGTCAGCAGCTCTCGAGCTCCTCCGCCTCCCTCACATGACGGGCACGACGATGAGGATGACGGCGGCCAGCTGGACGAGGAACACCAGCGCGCACATCTGCTGCCGGTCAGAAGGGTAACGAGCTTCTCCTCTCCGCCGCACCTTCGCCTGCTGCCGCCTCTGCGTCGCCTTCTCCTCTACCTGCACGTCCTCGAGCTCGTTGAAGTTGACTTCCGGGTGAGACGTTGGGGCTCGGCGGAAGAGGAGGAGGAGACTCTGCAAAGAAGCGAAGCACTCCCAGCAGCAGTTCATCCTGCCCGTGAAGCAGAGGAAGAGCTGGAGGAGGAGGAGGAGGCCCTCTAGGATGATGCCAGCCAACAGAGTCCCCACGAGCTCAGGCGGGGCCAAGGGGATGGAACACTGGGAGGCGGAGAGAGAAGTTCTCGTCCCCTTCTTCATCAGCCCGTGCTCGCTGTCTGCGCACACCTTCATCTCGATCTCTGCCGCCTCCTTGTCGTCTCGGTAGCCTCGCAGTCTCACGCATAGCGAGGATGCGTCGCCCCCGTCCACGTCCATGACGCCGAACTGATGGTTGACGAAGTAGCGGTAGGCGAAGCAGCCGTGCGAGTAGGGGCCGGACTTGGACGAGCCCAACTGCGAGAGAGGAGCCGCCTGGAAGATCGGAAAGCCTGCGCGCAAGGAGGCGTTTCCTCGCGCTGCTCCCGACAGCGTCGAGAAGTCCGTGTTGCTCCCGTCGTCCGCCGCAAGCATGTGCGCGTCCCCCGCCACCATCACCAGGTTCCTCACCCCCAACTCCGCGATGGCGTCGGAGATCAGCTGCCGCTCCTCCGCGTACCCACTCCAGTCGTCCTGCCCCTGCACCCCCAGCCAAGGCTTCGAGCTCACCAGCAGCAGCAGGCGGTAGTCGCGCCAGCTGGCGAGCTGCTGGAGGAGCCACTGGCGCTGCTGGAGGCCGAGGGTGGAGCCGTGAGCGGGTGTGCTCTGAGACCTCAAGTCCATCACCAGCACCCGCACCCCGTTGAGAGAGTACGCCTGGAATATCCCAGCTGCCCCTCCATCTGCCTCCTCCGCCAGCTTCGCCGGCACGAACTTGCGGTAGGCCGCGAGCGCTGCTGGTTTTGATTTGCTGCAGCTCTTGTCATGCTGAAGGCAAAGAGGAGGACGCGAGGAGATAGAACAGGAAGAGAGGCGGGGGCGGGAGCAGGGAAGGAGAGAGGAGAGACGGGGAGAGGCGAGGGGGTAGAGGAGATGGCAGGGCATGACACCTGGTACCGATGGCGTTGTTCCCTCCGAAGTCATGGTCATCCCAGATGTAGATGACTGAGAAGACATGAGAACCAAGACTGAGAAAGGAGAAGAGGACAAGAAAGGCGAAGAGAGCAGAAGAGAGCAGGGCAGGGCAGGGGGAGGGAAGAGGGAAGATGTTCTCTTGCTCACTTGGCATCTTGCTGAACAACTCGCGCTGGGTAGGAGAAGAGTGAACCTTGTGGTAGGCGTCTTCGAAGCGAGCGAGCGAGTCCTCTGCGATGTTCTGGTAGTGCAGGTCGCCCGCTTGGATGAACACAAGCGGAGGAGGGTTAAGCTGCGCAATCCGAGAGAAGATCTTGCTTCGAGACCCAGTCCACGCGCAGGAGGCAAAGGCGATGCGGAGGGGCTTGTGCTCGAGGCTGCTGGTGCGAAACGAGGCCACGTCGGAGGCGTCGAAGCCGTAGAAGTAGAGCGAGTCGCTCGTAAGGTTGCTGACCTCGACCACGAACTTGTCGCTGGTGACTTGAAAGGACGCGAGAGGAGGAGAGAGAGAAGCATGCTGCGAGACCAGAAGCAGACCCGTCGATGAGGCTGCGGGTTGAAGTCAGTAGAAGACGAGGAGGACGGGAGACAAGGAAGGGAGCAGGAGGCAGAACAGCGAGGAGGGAGGAGGGAGGAGGGAGGAGGGAGGAGGGAGGAGGGAGGAGGGAGGAGGGAGGAGGGAGGATACGCATTCGAAGAGCTCTGCGTAGTAGTAGGAGCAGCTCACCTGGTTCAGCTGCGATGCGAACTGACGTCGGTCCAAGAGAGCCACTCCATCTCACAGCCGATGAAACAAGAGATAGCTGCGAGAAGAGGAGGAGAATGGTATGGGCCATCCCCCTCGCGACTCCGAGAACAAGTCTCTCCTCCTCTGAAAGCTCAAAGTCAACCCCCTTGCAATCCCTCCCTCCTCTTGCCCTCCTCTCTTTCATTCGGCCTTGCTTTATATCTTGAAGCAACCCAACCAGTGTCTTCGAAGTGTACTCCAGCGCCTGCTCCCCTCTTCTCTGATCTGACTTTCTCTGCTCCTTCTATCCTCCCCTCCCCTCCCCTCCCCTCCCCTCCCCTCTATCCTGCCATGCCCTGCTGTCCTCTTCTCCTCGCTCCCCCCCTCCCTCTCTGCATTTTCGTATTCCCAAGGTCACGTCCCTCACATCATCCATGATAGTCATTTACTACCCCTACTTTTAAGATCAAAAACAGGGGTATTGATTGGTGGGGGTGGGGTTGAGAAGTTGGGTCCCTTCATCCTGCTACCCTGGATACAGTACCCCTCTATCTCCCTTGAAGTACCCCCACCCTGAGGTTATGACCCCTACCTATGAATCAGCATAATGAAAGTACCGGTGTCGATCACAACCGAAAACGTATGAATACAGAAAAGGGGGTAGGGGGTACTGAAGTACCATCAAAATAAGGCATAGAATTGATATAACAAGGGGGTAGGTATACCTGTGAGAGGGTGGGTGGTTTTCAAAGATGCCTCAATGAGCAGTAAAAGGGGGGAGGGAAAAAAGAACAAAGAGAAGAGAGGAGAAGAAGAGAAGAGAGGACAGGACAGGACAGGACAGGACAGGACAGGACAGGACAGGACAGGACAGGACAGGACAGGACAGGAGATGACAAGAGAAGAGAGGAGAGGAGAGGAGAGGAGAGGAGAGGAGAGGAGAGGAGATGGGAGATGAGATGAGAAGAGAAGAGAAGAGAAGATGCATAGAAAGGGGAAGAAGAGAAGGGAAGTGAAGGAATCAAAAACGGGTACAACATTGGGGAAGTCGATGGACGTGAGGCAGGGTGGGACAGGGAGAACGAGAGCAGGCAGGGCAGGGCAGGGCAGGGCAGGGCTAAGCGAATCACAGAGGAGGGAGGGAAGAGAAAAGAGAGATTACAAGCAAGAAGCTCACTGGAGAGGTTGGTAGCATTGTAGTGAAGCGGGCAGGACAGGTCTGGATGCTGTCTGACTGATATGCAGATGTCCTATCATTACGACTCGATGAACGATTCTTCCGCTCTTGAAACTTCGGGATTCGTTTCGAGGATGCAGAGCGACGTAGCCAAGAGGGAGGAGCAGAAGCGAATCAACGAACTCAAGAAGACCGGTGACCAACCCTCTTCTTCCCCAGTCAAGTTCATGTCCCAACCTCCCTTCTCACTCTCCCCTCCTCCTCCCTCTACCTCTCCCCCCCCGCTCCTCCTCTCTCCCTCTCTCCTCCCCCTCCTTATCCTTCTCCTCCTCTTTTGCTTTGCTTGCGCATCCTAATGGCCAGCATCAGACGAAGGCAAGAGAATCCTGAAGCAGCTGGGGTACATGAAGGACCCCAAGAAGATAGTGTCGCTATCCGAGCGAGAAAAGAGCATGGCCCAAGACCAGACTCAGAAGCAGCTGCGCGACATGGTTGGAGGCGGAACAAACCCAGCGCCCAAGGTGAGGGAGGAGAGGAGTGGGAGGAGAGGAGAGGAGAGGAGAGGAGTGGAGGAGGTTGCGGATGACAAGAGAGGCAGGTGGTGGTGCACTCATCGACTAAGATCAATGACAAGAAGCAGTGGGATAGCGCGACATGGGCCAAGTCCACTTACATCTTCTGATCCCTCGCAGCGCGACAGGCGCTTCATGTATTCTAGGCTTGACATACACGAACTTTGGAGCTCTACCTCTTCCATCCTCTCTCCCTCCTCTCTTCCTCTCGCCCTCCCCTCACAGAGGAGCTTCGGTTGGCTCCACCAGGATCTCGTTGACGGCGCAGTGAGTCTGCCAGGTGCATGAGGCGAGCAGTCGACCCCTCATACCGCCCCCTCACCTTCTGCGTCATGGCGAAAGCGATCATCTCCGCCACGTCACCACTCTGCGCAGATTTGCAAGTGAGAAGGCAGGGAGGGAGGAGGCAGGACAGGGAAGAGGAGGTGGGGACGACTCGAGGGGAAAGGTGTGGGAACCTCGAGCATCTGACGATTCGAATCTCCTCCGAACTCAGCGAGGGCCTGCAGGGGGGGTGAGGAGAGGGCAGGAGGCGATCAGACTCACTGAAGGATCCCTCGTGTGCATCAGCAGCTCCGTCTTCACGTCTCCAGGTTGCACGTTGGTAACCTGAGCGATGCGTGAGCGAGCAGCAGCAGGGGAGGAAGAGACCT
The DNA here is from genome assembly GCF_000315625.1 of Guillardia theta CCMP2712. Lineage (NCBI taxonomy): Eukaryota > Cryptophyceae > Pyrenomonadales > Geminigeraceae > Guillardia > Guillardia theta. Next base: position 160,028 of record NW_005434627.1, read on the forward strand.
TGATGCCGAAGGCGACGAGCTCCTGTCTGAGCACCTCGAGGCAAGTGAGCGGAGGGGTACGCACAACTACCTACTTGAGCCCACGCCTCCACGAAATGCTTGGTAGCCGAGTAAACGCACAGCCCTTGAGGAGCTTCAGCGGGACCAGGAGAAGCTTTCAGAGCTCGCCTGGGAACGGCTTCCTCCCAGCATCAGAGGAGATGTTCACGATGTGTCCTGTCATGAGCCATCACTCGAGGCTCCTAAGCTTGGAACCCTAGCAACCTTGCTTTCCCGCCTCCTTCATGGATGGCAGCACCGCCGCCTGAGCAGGTCTCACACGCGCATCGCTGCCTTGATCAATGTGTTACCGTTGAGTTCAAGACACCCCGGCAGTTGGTGTCAAGCTGCTGGTTCCAGGACTCGACGTCGAGGTCAGACACCTTCTGGTAGTGCATCACGCCTGATCTCGTTTCTCAGCTCTCCTCGTCCTCTTCCCCTCCTTTAACTCACCCGCACAATTTACCAGCCCCCATACTGAGCCTTTGAAATACTCACAAGCTTGAGCGACCGCCATGCGCATGGACTCGACGCTTGTGACATCAGCACACACAGCAAGAGCTTTCCCGCTCTACCCCTCGACATCAGGAGGGGCAGCCAGCAAGCGAGGAGACTCACTCCCGCCTTGTCGATGCGGCTCGCGAGATCTTCCAGCTTCTCTTTCCTGCTCCCATCACACTCATCTTGCAGAGGCGTCCTAGGGGACATCCCAACTGACTGACCGACGAGCAAGAACGGCCACGTTCGCTCCCAAGCTCGAGAGCTTCAGCGCCGTCGCCTCACCTTAGTCAAGGTTTGACACCAGCAAAATTTCAAGTGGAGACCAACCGATCCCGCTGCTGGCTCCAGTGATGATGATAATACGATCTTTAAGTGGCTGGCGTGAAACGTGAGACAGCTCTCTTGCCCTTGCTTTGCTTGAAGCCCTCGTCCATGAATCTACCACCAATCCTCCTCATCCAATCTACTCTCCTCTCCTCTCCTCTCCTCGCCTCGCCTCTCCTCTCCTCTCCTCTCCTCTCCTCTCCTCTCCTCTCCTCTCCTCTCCTCTCCTCTCCTCTCCTCTCCTCATATGCTCCATTTCAATCGAACGTCCTGTCTCCTTGCATCGCCGGTGGCTTGCCGTCTACTGTCTCTGGTCTCGAGCATTTCAACGCTGATAACTTCAGTGAGCTTCTCTTCTGATTGCTCTACTGAGAAGCTTACAGAGTGGAACGCTGCCGCTGACACTCAAGACAACTGATCTTCATTGACAACCCTAGTAAGACTACTTTCACTGTG
>NW_005434627.1:161859-168721 GCF_000315625.1 Guillardia theta CCMP2712
TCGCCTCGCCTCGCCTCGCCTCGCCTCGCCTCGCCTCGCCTCTCCTCTCCTCTCCTCTCCTCTCCTCGCCTCGCCTCGCCTCGCCTCTCCTCGCCTCTCCTCGCCTCTCCTCTCCTCGCCTCGCCTCGCCTCGCCTCGCCTCGCCTCTCCTCTCCTTGCCTCTCCCTCTGTTCTACTCTGATGTTTATCTTGACCTTACCATAGGGCTCGACATGCGATGCGACTGATGTTATTAGCTCCTCATCCCCCACAGACCCACCCTACCAGGCCGCCGCTGACACGGTCGTGTTTATGAAAGTTGAAGTTCCGTTTCAAGTTCGAGTCGTGGCAGGCCCCCGGGCCCCGGTACCGTGGTACCGTAGTACCAGGCCGGGCAGTACCGCGGCCGGACCGATCGGACCGGCGGTGGGCCCGCCGGCCGGGCCGCCCGGCGGGTGACTACGGTCAACGCTCTCTGCTCACAGTGGCAGGCTTTCAATGGCACTGATCGGACCCGGTACTAGGCCGCCCCGGTGGCACCGTCGGCGCCGGGTCGGGACGGTGCTGCGTCACGGAGGGCCGCGGCCGGCCCGGCGCCGGGGTACACCGGGCCACGGTCACCGGGTAGCGGCCCTCCGAGCCGGGCCGCCGGCGCCCTTCTCGCGCCGGCCGGCCCGGGCCGCCGCGTGCCTGAAACTTGAAACTTAAACTAAACTTGATCTTGGCAAGGCTCAGTACTCCGAAGTGTGACTCGGACTGACTCAAAGTTAAGTTAAAAATCAGACTGACTTCTGAAAGTTCCAGTGACTGTAACTCGGAGAAAAGTCACACTGCGGCGGCGCCGAGAAACGGGCCGCAAACATAATCATCAGGGCCTGCCCGGCTAAGGCTTCCGAAACGGTTCAGTGCTGCTGTCCGATCCCCCAAACTTACTAACCTTGCCGCCTGATGCCTTCACTGACCGTCGGACACCGGGCATGATAAACATCCTGCAAGCCGCCTCGGAGCCTCCCGGCCGAGTCCATCAGTGCGCGGCTGGCGATGCCACTGATGACTCGCGCCGCGATCCGATCACTAAGTTCGGCTTTGTAACGTGCCAGTTTGCTCCGACGCGGCGGCCAGGTGACACATGATTGTCATACTACTGACTTGAAAACATGATGATCTACACTGCCAGGCTGAGTCAGGGCCGCCGCGACTGCGGCATGTCCCAGTGTTGCCGGGACCGTGCCGGACCGTGCGGGCCGCCCGGCCCGGCGGCGGCCCGGCGCCGGGCGCCGGGCAAGTCAGGAGTCATGCCGCCGCGATGCCGGTCCGACGGTCCGAGCGCGGCCAGTGCCGGGCCGGAACTTCACCGGGCCGCACGAGCTGAGGCCGCGGAGGCTTCAAGTAGAAGTCTTAAAGTTTTAGTCAACCTTGCGTTGCGATGACCAAAGGATTTACTTGCTGATATTAAGTGATGTTTTCCAATGAAACATTGTAATGTTTAAAGCATTGTTGATTAAAGTTTGCTGGGGGTTGAGAGCGGCCTGGGGGGTGACAGTGAGTGACCCGGCACGGATCCGAGTCCCGGGCGTGTGGGGTGTATCGCAAATGCGACCAGCCACAAGGCCCGGCGGCCTCGGATCTCAGCGGTATCTCAAGCAGGTTCTCCAGCCTTACAACTAGCTTTATTAGACCCCGACTTGCCATAACCTGCCCTCTTCAGGCCCATGGGGCGTAACTGACTGACGGTTGAGACCGTTAAAACTTGTGACTCCTTGCCGCCCACTAGCAACAGACGAGTCCACCCCCCTGAGACCTTCGATATAGGGGGTGGGGGTACCAATAGGGACCAAGCAGAGGGGGCCGTATAAATCTCCCCCTTGCCAGCTCCAGGAAAAAGGAGCCATGCCCTCTACTCTCAGGTAGGGGTGGTTTTGTGGTGAATTAAAGGGGTACCATTAACACCAGGCAGGACATGTTGGGGGGCGGGTTACGCCTGAGGTCATGTGCGTGTAAAAGAACACCCACCCCTCTTTCCATCTCCGGTACTACCCATGATTATCCCTTTAAAGTACCCCTCCTTTGCCCTTTCAGACTTGAGGCGCAGCGCACCCCTACCCCCTCCATGACAAATGCTCGGGCATCGTTTTCTCTTCGGAAAGCCTCTTCGGATACCCCTACATTTTCCCCTCTAGTACCCCCCGGGTCTATCCACCATGACCAGGTCGTAGTCCAAAAGACGTAATCCTGGGCACGGGGGTAGGTCCCGTGTAAACGATGAGACTAGGGGGGGCGAGGGGTCCCAGGGTTCCCGCGGGTCATAAATATTGGGGCGCTACACGCCCTAGAGACGTAGAGGGTCCTAGATCTTCCTATGACCCTCTATAGCTTATTTTCACTAGCAGATCGGAAATGAGATGTAGATAGGACTGAAGGATTTTGTTGAGATACCCTGGGGTGAAGGGTGCATTTGGCTGCCAGGCAAAACGTTCGATTGGTTTCAAAATTAGGAGGGCCTGATGCCCGTGAAAATTTGAACTTGATCGATGCTCGCTTCCCAGATTTCAGTGTTTGACTGACTATTTTAGGTTCCCCCTTTAAAACATATTTAGTCATCATGCTATAAAACACTCAACGCTTCGTGTCATCCCGACCTTGGAAAGTCACGTTACCTGTCACGTTGTGCTCCCGCAATGGGTGATACGTACCTACCCCTACCCCCTATGGCCCCCAGGTTTCTGAGCACTATTGGGGTGGGGCTTGATCAGTACCGGTATATTTGATTGTGTAGGAGAGGGTGGGGTATATGGAGACTCTTTGGTCCCTTTCCCCTATTGCGCCCCTACTACCCTTGGGTATCCGGATGTACCCCAATACTGACTGGATTTAATGGGGTGGGGGTGAAGGTTTTGGCTTACGTTGTCCCCATATCTACCAGGAGCAGGAACAGCAGCAGCATCGTATCCTCCTCCTCCTCTTCTCCTTACTCTTCCCTCCTTTCCTCCCCTTACTTCTTGCTCGAGCTCCTCCTCCTCGTCCTCCTCCTCCTCCTCCTCCTCCACTCTCTGCTCCTCCGCGCCTGTGTTCTCCCGCTTTCACGAGTACGAGTACGCGTTTGCGCCTTCCATTCTCTGCTTCCCAACAGCCTACTAAGGCTGTTATGATCAACTACTCAGTGTACGGACACGGAAGTCGTGAGTCTTATTCATTCTCTTATATTCATCATAACATTTTGACAGACAACATGTCTTTCATGAGCGATCAGTTCGCTGCCAAGCGGAACCTTGTGAGGGACCAGGTGGTCATCTATCCGCGAAGAAAGAGCGGCCAGGCCAACCGCGATCTAGGGATCGTAGTGTTGAATCGCGACATGATCGACTCCTTGTGCTGGCTTCCCCTCCCGTCCGCTGCTGAGATCTTGGTACGTCGAGTCTTCTCGTGAGGTCGTATTGACCCTCCCTCAACAGAAGATCTCTCCGACGGCTTTGAAGACTGCTTGCCGCTCTCTTGGAATCATCCGATGGCCCTACTCTCGTGCCGAGACTCGCTGTGTTCCCTCGCCTGCTGCCGCGAGCATCCCCGCCGTGCCAGTCGCTGCTCAGCGCAAGGAGGTTCCGTCCAAGCCTGTCAAGGTCGAAGTTGCCTCACCCCCCGAACAGCCGAGTGTGTCAGCGATCATCAAGAGCGTGAAAGAGGAGCAGCAGCTCTTGGCGAGCGAGAGCAGCGAGACAGAGGTAGGGGATGCCTTGACTTGGGTCTAACTTGAATGTCTCATGAATGCTTGCAGGGAACAACCAACGATGAATGTGACTCCCTTCAGACCTCCGACGACGAGATCAGGTGAGGACAGCCATCCCTCTCCCTCTCCCTCTCCTCTCGCCTGCTGTATTGCCTGCTGACTTGGGAAGCAGTCATCTGCTAACGGGGCATGAGGATGACTTGGCTTGGCTGGCTGCGGGTCTCGTTCCGGTGAGGAGCTTCTTCCTTCGCATCTTGCTTGCCTGACTGTTTGTATCAGAACCCCGAGCTAGAGTTTCATGCTCCTCTTCCATGCTCAGCATAGGCTCCTTTCTTTGATTTCTATTTGTTTTCCCACCTGTTTCACTAGCACAACGTACTCTCGTTCGAGAGCTTGTACCATCAGACCTGCGACTTTAATGAAGTTCTTCAATTGTTTCTCTTCTTCTCCCTCCTCCTGTCAGCTCCATCTCGTCGCCACTTCCGCACGAGTCCCTCGTATCTTCGCCGACATCCTTCAGCGCTGATCTCTACCTCCAGGCTCCTCTCGTCCGTCTCTCCAACCGCCTCCTGTCCTGCCGTCACCCTCGACCAGCTTCGCTGCTCTCAGCAATCACCGTTATGCGCGTCGCTACCTGGCGGAAATCGAAGAAGCAGGAGCGAACCACCTGCGTGAGTGAGTCGAATGAATCACTCCTCCTCTTCTTCTACTCCCCCCCCCCCCTCCTTCTCTCCTCTCCTCCTCTCCTTGTACCATCCCCCTCCTCCCCTCCTCTTCTTCTCACCGACACCAGGTGGGTCTCGGCGATGGCGTCCAACGCCAGCTGAAAGTTGGTGAGGAGAGGGACGCCTCCTCCTCGTCACCTTCTCGCGCTCCTCCAAGCTGAGAGCAGCTGCAGGCTGATGAGCAGAAGGAGAGGACGTAGCGGGAGCTTACTGGTCGGCTGTAGCTCATTGCGGCATAGCGGGCAGGACTTGCTCTGACGAATGGCTGAGCTGAGGCACAGGGAGGACGAGACAGACTTCGGTCATCCAGCGGAGGATGCAGGGCTTGTGGTATACGTGTGAGCAAGGCAGCTTGTACGCTTCTGCCCCCTCATGTCAGCACTGCTACACCTCCATCGCCTCCACCACCATCCCCCACCCATTCCTCTCCCTCCCCTCCCCTCCCCTCCCCTCCCCTCCCTTCTCTCCGCCTCTTCCACCTGTTCCCTCCACGAATTCCTGACGACAGACCGAGCAGTCCACACCTGTCGCTCGCATGTTCTGCTCCTGCCGCACCCTGAGCCTCCAGCAGGCAGCAGCAGCCCCAACCTGCTGCTGGTCTACGGTGACGAGCACGAGAGCATAGCGAAAAGCCTCCAGCTCCCGCGAGATCTTCCCCTCCTTCGCCAGCCTCCGCGCCCTTCCAGCTGCATCAGACGCGCTCTCAGCTCCCGCGCCTCCACCTTCCTTGCTCCCGCGTCCTGCGCAGGGCCTCGCGGTCTCTCTTCTCTCGCTCCTTCCGCTGGCAGCAGGTCATGGCAAGGACGCCCATGCGCCTCTCACCTCGTTGCGGTACTGCTCGCGAGCCTGCGCTTCCGCCTCCTTGCCGCCCAAGAGAAACGACTGAGAGGAGGAGGAAGAGACGTGAGGAAGGAGAGGAGAAAGTCAACGAGACCTCGGCACAGCGTCTGTCGAGATCTGTTGGATCAGCTCGTCACAGAGTCGTGAGGACAAGGCAAGGAGGAGACGCGGAGGAGACGAGGAGGAGGAGAAGCACCGGAGACGGCGACGTCGTCGAGGGATGTGAGAGTTTGAAGCTGATCAGCAGTCAGGTTCCAACTTAAGACCCCAAGCCTCACCGCAGTGATTGTCTTCCTGCGGTACTGATGCACGGAACTGGAAGATGGAAGGCTTAGCATTGAGAGGCTGAAGAGGAGGAGGAGGAGGAGGAGGAGGAGGAGGAGGAGGAATGGGTTCTACTGACTTGCATAAGGGGTTTCCTTTGAGAGAGAGGACGGCGAGGAGAGGGAGCGCGACCAGGAACGAGATCAGCTCCTGCTACCCGTCAGCACACAGCTGGGGGCATGGCGGACTCCTCGACCTCTTCCTCGAAGCGGTTGCTCGACATGTCAAGGACTGTGAGGTTGGGAAGGAACTGAAGCTCGGTGATGTCACGAGTAGAGGAAAGAGAGTTGTGAGAGACGTCGAGGTTGGTCAGGTTCTTGAGGAAGATAATGCCTTCAAGGCTCGTGATGAGGTTCATGCTGATGTTGAGCGTGTGCAGCTGCGCGAGGTCTGCCGTCGCCATCGTCACCTACTGGAAGAGGCAGAGAGAAGGCGGGGAAGCGACTTCCTCTGCTCACCTTCTAGCCCGCGGAGAGACGAGATCCTGTTGGACTGGAGGTAGAGGATGCGGAGGTTGCTCAGATGCGACAACCCTTCGCACTTGTCGATCAAGTTGTGGTGCAGCCACAGCACGCGAACATCCTTCATCTCCTCCAGCCCCTGATACGACGTCATGTCCGAGATCAGCGGGCTAGAGCGACGGAGGAGGAGGAGGAGCGAGAGGGAGGAGCCGGTCAACTCACAGCGATGTTTCGGAACCTCTGGTTTTGGAGGGAGAGCTTGTCGTTGAGGGCAGCTGATCGATACCCTACAGCCTCATCAGACGGCAGGAGGAGGAAGGAAGACGATCAAGGTCACCCCCTCGCCTCGCCGCCTCTTCCACCTTGGCTCTATCCATGAGCACAGTCTGTAGAAGAGCTCGCCGGGGTGACGAGCGATCCGACCCGTCAGTCTGATGGGGAGAGAGAGGATGAACCACAGCTACAGGTGATGTATCCTCTCCTCCTCCTGCTGCTGCTGCTCCTCCTCCTGCTGCTGCTCCTCCTCCTCCTCCTCCTCCTCCTCCTCCTCCTCCTCCTCCTCCTCCTCCTCCTCCTCCTCCTCTCCCCTCATCTGTTGCCGACATCGCAGTGCGATAATCTAAGTCCACCCCCTTTGGGTACCTGAACATAGTGGATAGACTACCCCTCTTTCGAGGCATATTTTCAGGTAAACATGACCGGTGGTATACACCCCACCACAAGTGATTCTCAGCAACTCGCAGAACAGGATAAAACTTGAGAAAAGCAGAACTACTACTGCTCCTCCTCCTCCTGCTGCTCCTCCTCCT
>NW_005434627.1:168821-170270 GCF_000315625.1 Guillardia theta CCMP2712
CCTCCTCCTACCTGCTCCTCCTCATCATCACATCATCATCATCATCATCATCATCATCATCATCCCTCCTCCTCCTCCTCCTCCTACCTCCCTCCCTCCTCCTTCCTGTCTTCTCCCTTCTTCCTTGGTTTCTCATCATTGGATTTTCCTCTCTACCTCCTCCCGTTTCATCACTCTCATCATCATTCCCCTTTCACCACCTTGTCTCCCTTCTCCTCTTGCCCTTCACCTACACCTCCTCTTCCTTGTCCTCCTCTTTCCTTGACGATGACGAGCTGCTCTTCCCCCCTCACCCTCACCATCATCATCACTCGCTCTGCTCCTGATCCTCCTCAATCCTCCGCTACACCACCTTCTCCACGAAGTTTCCTCCACCTCTCCCATCTCGTCTCTACCTCCAGCCGCTGCTCCACCTGTCAGCCCTCAGGCTCCTGTCGCTCTCTCACTTGTCGTTTCTCAGCTCTACGGCATCATGGCAGGCAAGGCGAAGGAGATCAACATCGTCATCCTCGACGTAGGACGTCAGATGAAGGAGGAGGAGCTGGCCATCGGCAAGAAGTTTCTGTCGGAGTTTCTGAGGGAGAGGATCTTCGATCCTGACATGTACGCGGGTGTCGTGCTGATAGGCGCACGAGGTGGGAGAAGGAGAGGAGAGAGGGAGGAGAACCTCTCCGGTGAGACGCTGGCAGGTGCCAAGAGCTTTTTCAGCAAGGAAGGAGGAGGAGACTTCGAGGGGTACGGCAACATCCGCATGCTCGAGAACGTGAGGAAGATCAGCTCCCGCCTACTCGAGAGCGTCAGCAACCTTAACTTGGAGCAAGGGAATTCAAATTGTACGTGAGGGGAGGAGGAGGAGGAGGGGAGGGGATTGTCATGCTCTTGCAGATGTTGATGGGATGGTCGTTGGGCTTGACTTGCTGCACTCGTTCCTCGATGGCTTCAACTCCAAAGTCAAGCCGAAGGCGATCAGGTTGATTCTTGTCAGCAACGGGAGGGCAGCGGAGGAGGAGGAGGAGCTCAGCGAGCTCTGTGCGGTCATGCGGCATCGCTCCGTCGCCTTCTCAGCTTAGTGAGTTTGTTGCTCCTCCCGCACATGCCAATGACGATGACGATGACATCACGATGACGCTTGTGGCACCCACAGCATCGTGAAGGAACAGGAGGGTCTCGTTTCCCATCCCCTGCTGCAGACGTTGATGGAGGAGAGCGACGCCAAGCTCTTCCTCCTCCCCCGTGACGCCCGCGCCCTCCACCCCGAGCCCCGTAACACGCAGGTCGCCACCTTCAACTCCACGTGGCGCCTGACAGCGAACCTGTCGCTCAAGGTCTGCCACTGAGCCTCCTCCTCCCCTCCCTCCTCCTCCTCCTCCTCCCTCCTCCTCCCTCCTCCTCCCTCCTCCTTCTCCCTCCTCCTCCTCCCTCTTCCTCAATCTCCTCCATTGCTGACGG
>NW_005434627.1:185914-199764 GCF_000315625.1 Guillardia theta CCMP2712
CGCGTTTGCGAGCCAAGACCTCAGTAGCAGGTCCGTCATCAGGCACGAAGTGCCGACCAAACGCCGCATCCTCAAGAGGCATTGAGCGCTGAGCAATGATGTCCGCGAGATACCAGATGAAGCGGAGGGTGTCAGGATGCAGGGTACCGTCCGTCGAGATGGCAAGAGGGATGAACGCTCGAGGAGGAGTAGTCATGGCATATGCAGCGCGATGTTTGCGAATCTTCTCAGACGCTGCAACATGGAGGGCGTCGAGGTTGACCTCCCCCCACTTGGTCAGGTCGGCAGAGCTACCAATGTAAGGGTGGACCAACGTCACGTCCGCCATCAAGCCCTCGTACTGCTCGGGCCCTCGATCGCGGATTCCAGGAATGTGGATATCGCCCTTCATCTTGCGGCCATGAGGATGGGAGGGTACCTGCCGTCGAGAACGAGGATCCCCCACTGTATCGATGACGCTCTGAAGACCAGCTTCGTTCAGCATCGACCGAATCGTACGAGTAAGGTTGTCATGCGCCGTGGGAAGCTTGGAGGATCGGCGTTTGCAGGTCTGGAGATGATGTGCAGCAACGGAGGGGTCGAGCTCGCGCTGACATCCATCACATTCCGTCGGACACTGGCAGATCGGCATGCCATGGAGATAGCAGTCGAGCATCTGAGCATAGCGGTGCGGGAAGGCCTTGAGGGGGTAGTAGCTCGAGACTCGCATCGGAGAGTGGCTCAGGTCACGCTCAGGAAAATGAGCGAAGATGGTAGACTGCAAGACCCTATCCTGCGACTTGAGCGAGTGTGTCCTGCGGCTGTGCAAGGTGAGGATATCACGCTGCTGATCGGTCAGCGCAGCGCGAGCATGCACATGGCGAGGGAAGACGCGCATGACAAGAGGGGTCACATTTCGCTGCGCAGGCGGCGGAATGAAGTGCTCATGAGACGAGTCGACGAGAGCGCGCAAACCAGGGATGTGTACCACAGATGCCGGGGGGCGGCCTGCGTCATCAGGCATAGCAGCCGGGGCAGGTGGGATCGCCGCGCCATCTGCAGCCGGTGCAGGAGCCTTGACACGACGGTAGAGGATCGCTCTTTCATTATGAACGAAGTCGTGCGCCTCAACGAAGAAGGTCGCCAGAGGATGTTGGTCAGTCGGCTGCCTCCGGGTATCGCGTCTAAGGGATTTTATTCCTCCTGCATGCTCCTGCTGCTTGTTGCTTGATTGCTTGAGTAAATCCTGTACTCCCGCTTGACCCTTCGGCTGCTTGTCTGCGCGGCTTCGCGCTTGGGCTGGCGGTGCCGGCAGTGCTGGTTCTTTTCGGGCTTGTGTTTTGTGTACGATTGGCAGGTAATGGATTGTGCAGCTTCTCGCTGTGCGCTGTGTGCCTGGAGGTTTAGCTTGTTCCTGCTTTGTTTTGCTTGAGGCACTTTTTACCTTCTGCCAGTAAATCCGCCTTCTACCCGGAGGCATCCGACTGACCACTGTCAGTCGAGACGTCCGCCGCCGCCGCAAAGCTTGCGGTCGCGGACGGAGAAAGAGCTGAGCCGCCGACAAGGAGCCGGCGCTGCCCGGGGGTCCGCCGGGGGCAGCGGACAGAGGGAGGCTGGGCACAGGAGCACGGTACCGCTCGAGGTGACGCATCAAGTCCTCCTCGCTAGCCTCCGAGTCAGCGGTAGCCGAGACCAACACCACCCGTGACGGCGGCGACGCTGCATCAATGGCCCAAGGGACCGGGCTGTGCGGCATCGGAGGCAGGCGAGCTCGGACCAGCAGCAAGCACCCCAGTGGTGTCGAGCTCTCCGGAGGCATCCGACGTCACAGTGGGCGCGTCGGCTCCACTCTGGATGTTTCCCCCATCGGAGTCGGAGACCTCCGGCGAAGACTCCTCGGGCGACTCGACAAAGTCCGAGGAGGAGCTGTCCTCTGGCTCGAGAAGTGCTTGCACCCGCAAGGGCGTCATGCGCCTCGCACCAGACAGGAGCTGACGTCTGATGCCTCCGGAGAGCTCGACACCACTGGGGTGCTTGCTGCTGGTCCGAGCTCGCCTGCTTGCTCCCCCCCGACGGGGTCCTTGGGCACTCAGTGACTGCTGCAGCGTCGTCGCAGTCAATAGCGGTCTCGGTCTTGGCTGGCCGCTGAGGACAGTGAGGAGGACTGTTTGCATCACTTGGAGCGGTACCGTCGGCTTGCGCCCGGCCTCCATGTGTCAGCGGCCTCTGCGGTGGCGGACGCGTCGACTGACAGTGACAGCGGTCAGTCGGACGGGCCTCCGGGTATCGTGTATGTATGAGGGCGTTCACGTCCCCTGCTGTGCCGGTATCACGGTGCTTGTTCAACGGTTGCTTGCCCCTCTCTGCTACACGATGTCTGAGTTTTACTCGCATAAGGTAAAAAGTGCCTCAAGCAGAAGAAACAAGCAACAAGCAAAACGGCGGCGTCAGGCATAGAGCACACAGCAACAAAAGCGCTTGTCTACGTGGCTTCCCGCGTGGCGGCTGGCAGTGACGGTGTAGGGTCTGGTTGCCAGCAGTGCTGGTTACTTTCGGTCTTATATTTCATGTGTTTGAGCCGCGTTTGTTGCTACCGCTTGAAGTGCCGGGGCGGCGTCGCCGGGGAGAATCGGCGGCCTTCCCGCTTGCCACTGACTAGCCTCATCGGGCCGCCGGGCCACGGACGGGCAGCCGGGCCACATTCTAATCCTGACTGGTACCCTCTGCTGATTTCATCTCAGGTATATAGCAGACATTACATCTGATCCCCGCTTTGGCGGGGCTGAGTCGACCTGCCCGGGTTGCCACCGTGACGGGTGGCACTCAGGGGCACCGGGCACGGTAGCTTGCCTTGAAACGCGCAGCTATTGATCCGATGATCAGCGTCGAGTCTAGTACTGAACTTTCAATACTTCTGCTCAGTAACCTCCGAATTGCCAACTGGTATCCACGGGTGTATGCCCGGCGATCTCAGTCGGTCACTGACCGGGCCCCGGCCCGGCCGCTGCGAGTCGGACAGTCGAACTAACGGAAGTTGATTGATCCCCCCGGGCAGTGCCGCCACTAAGCGAGCTCGCCTCAGAGCTCTCAGTCAGCTTGCAGAACACCTAGCCTACCACCCTGTAGAAAATGACCCCTACCCCCCCAAAAGTATCTAATTCCAACAAAGTGCAGGATCGTACCTACTTGAAACGCTGTTTCCTACCGAATCATGATCATGCTGATAGTACCGGTAGTATTACTACCCCATCAAATGTACCCACCCCCCGTGGTAGAAACCTCAGACATCTCTTGTCTCAGTCCTCCCGCCCTCCTCGATCCTCCCCCTGCCTCCCCTTCTCATCCTCCCCGCCCCCACCCATGCCTCCTGCTCCCCACCCCATGCCTCCTGCTCCTCCTCCTCTTCCTCCTGCTGCTCCTGCTGCTCCTGCTGCTCCTACTGCAGCTGCTGCTCCTGCTGCTCCTGCTGCTGCTCCTGCTGCTGCTCCTGCTGCTCCTGCTGCTGCTCCTGCTGCTCCTGCTGCTCCTGCTCCTGCTCCTGCTGCTCCTTCTTCTACTGCTCCAGCTCCTGCTCCTGCTGCTCCTGCTGCTCCTGCTTCTGTCCTGCTGATGTCGCTGTTGCTGTTGTCCTCCTCGTTCTCATCGCCCTCTTCCTTCGCCTTCCCTTCCCTCTCCTCATCCTTATACTCGTTTTCATTGTTTTCTCCTTGTTCCCACCCCTATGTCAAATTTCCCTCCTCCTCTTTTCCCTCCTCTCTCTTTCCCTCCTCCAGTCTCCCAGATCATTCACTCCGTCATGTTCCCCCTCCCCTTCCTCACCTCAACTGTCTCCCATCCTTTATCTTGTCTCCTGGACCTCCTTACCTCCTCTTTGTCACCTACCCGCTCCCCTTGTGATCCCGCTCCTCTGCCTTGGGCCCCAAACTCTTGCCTAACCTTTCCTGCTCCTGCTCCTGCTCCTGCTCCTGCTCCCTTTCATTGACCTTATCCTTCCTCTTCCGCATCGTTTTCCTCCCCAAATGTTCCCTTTCACCCCCGTTCTCCTTTACATTTCCTCCGATGTGGTCACCTTGTCCTGTTTCCTGCACTCCCTGAATTATCGCTGTACCGCTTCTCCTACAAGTTCCCCATCCCCTCATTCTTGTCTCTCTCTTGCTTCTTCCGTCTTCTTCCAAAAGGGCGTTCTTGCACCTCTTTCCTTCCTGCTGCTGATTCTACAGCAACTCGTCCTTTTGATACTCTCTACTTCCCTCGCCTTCTTCATCTTGCTCCCTCCTGACCTCTTGCTCCCTCCTGACCTCTCCTCCATGAGGAGTAGGACGAAGAAGATCGGCGTCCAACTCTCCTTCCAAATCTTTCTGTTGCTTCTTTCCGACGTCTCACCATCTGCTGTCTTCCCCATCTTCGCCTCTTACACGATTTGTGCTCACTGCTTTGATTGCAAGGTCTTGTCCGCTCATTAGCCCGCCGCTCTCATGCTGGTCTGCTATCCACTCATGCGCAGTTATCTTGTGCTTGGCTGTCCAAGATCCTCCATACCAGGCGTGTAGAGGCGTGTGGTCTCATACTTGCACAAAAAATGTGCAGCTTCTGATTTTGGCTCTCCCTGGAAGAGCCTCGACCAGACATGCCTGTGCGCAACATCAAGAAGCAAGATAAGATCGTCTCTCAGCAGAGAATCGAGACCTCACCACAAGAATTTCTCAAGGACGACGAAGCCAAGGAGTGCAATGACGTCAGCTTAGACGGATGCAAGCATGAGAAGGAGCCACAAGGATGTGACGATGAAAGTGTCATCTGTGAAGGAGGCCTCGAAAATTTCATTTGGCTCCCAGTAAAGGGAATGACACTGCTAGAAGAGCAGGTAATGCTCGTTTTTCGGTCTGTGTTTTTCTTCCGTTCCTTTCCGTTACCCCATTTGGGTCGATGACTCCTGGCAGGAACTTCCCTTGCTTGCAACCAGCCCGATCAGCTACGTCAAACTTCGGAATCACATCTTGTCTACGTAAGCACTTGTGACCTGTATCCATGGTTCAGCTTCACCTAGGTGGCATAAGAATCCGTCGCAAGAGCTCACACACGAGGCTGCAGCTCTCGATGCTCCGATAGTGTTCCACAGGCGAGAAGCTCAAGCAGAGGTGAAGCGTCTGACGTTTGTCGAGTACCTAATGCTTTGCAGGCCATCCGTCTGATCCACGAGTTCTTGTCTTGCCATGGACATATTAATGTCGGCGTGTTCGCACCGAAGACGCCGACATTGATGTCGAACTCTAGCACAGCCACGGCAGGCAGCGAAGATGGAGGGGCAGGAGTGGAAGGGGGAAAGGGAGAAGCGTATGATGTGATCGTGGTTGGAGGAGGAATCGCAGGTGGCGAAGCGGGAGAAAGGAGAGAAACGTTTTGCTCTTGACCTCATGCACATGGCAGGTTTGGCAGCAGCAAGTCAGCTGAAGAGAAGAGGACACAAGGTGAGGTCAAGGTCGATGGTCTGGCTGGAAGAAAGTGACTCCCTGCAGGTTGTGGTCTTGGAGGCTCAGAGCTTCATCGGGGGTCGAGCACGAGCAGGAGGCTGGAACAACCGAGACGAGTTCTTGACCTCCAGGCAGAAAAGCCTCAAGAAGAAGAAGACAGCCGAACCCCCGGCGGTGAAGCTCCAAGAAATGAGAGACAGCAGAAGTGACTCTCATCGCTTCCAGGACCACAGGCCTCACGAGGAAGGCACTGACGGAGGAGCTTCGACTGCCTTGGACTTTGGAGCGATGATTATCACAGGGATATGGGGTAACCCGATAGCGATGCTGTGCAGGTAAGAGCGCTGGAGCCTGCTCAAGCTGACCCTGCAAAAGGCAACTAGGCATCAAGATGCAGCAGATTAAGAACGCCTGCCCTCTCCTCGATGCTGAGCCGGTCCTCTTCTCCTCCACTCTCCTTCTATTCCCTCCTTCTCTCTCTCCTCCTCTTGTCCTGTTTCATTCCTTTTCGCCTCATCATCGGGGTTCCCAACCCCTTCTCCGCTGCATTTTGCTGATGTGCTAACAGCAAGGAAGCTTCAAGGACGTGTCCTGTAGGAAGCTTTCTCCTCCTGAGGTACAGCCTGACGAACGTAACAAGTTGTGCTCGTTATCCATGACAAGTCTCCGGAACCTCAACAGGGAGCATTGCTGCATCATTCCATCCCCAAGGACGTCGACAACAAGATTCAAGTATGATGCTCAGAGTAGCAGCAGCAGCAGGAGGTGCACTGCTTTCCTCACCCTTTGGCAGTCAATCTTCAATAAGGCTCTCACCGCAGCTTGCAATAAGAGGAAGCATCTAGCTGACGATCAGGTGAGATCATGATGCAGATGGCAGGACGAGAGAGCAGAGGATAACGGCATGGAATAGGACTTGTCATTGGGAGAAGAGCTCTTGAGAGTGCTTCACAACTACAAGTTCTCTCAAGTCGAGACTCGAGTCTTAAACTGGCACATTGCCAACCTCGAGTATGGATGTGGAGCTCCTCTTGACGAGGTTGACTTGCCCTGACCCCTCATCATCCTCACCATCCTCACCCCTCGTCCTCTTCTTCATCTTCCTCACCCTCGTCCTCTTGTTGCTCACCATCAGTCCTCTTGCAGGTTTCTCTTCGTTTCTGGGATCAAGACGACGCGTTTGGCTTCGGCGGGCCGCACTGTCTCATCCCGGGGGGTTACCAGCGCATCGCCGAGGAGCTCGCGAAGGAGGTGGAGGAGATCAGACTGAACGCGGAGGTGGCACGGGTGCGATGGACGGGACGAGGAGGCGAGAAGAAGCGGAAGGAGGAGGGAGAGGAGACGCAGGAGCTTTCACCTCCTTCTGCCGAGAGCAAAATCGAGTCCCTCCTGTGCGTGGGGGCGTTTGTTGGGAAACTGAATGCAGGGACGCAGGAAGTGAGGGCGATGGAGAGCGTGAGGACGAAACACAAAGTACCCGAGGGGTGGAGAATCTTCTCGACGATGAAGAGAGTCTCTACCTCCTGCTTCTCCTTGTCAGGGGGCGGAGGAATCGACTGCGACGTTGTGTTTCAAACCGAAAGGGGGGTGAAGCTGCGCAGCATCGGAGACGCGAAGAGAGAGATCAAACGAATGCGATCGGGCAGCTGGGAGGAGGAGAAGCAGCAGGAGGCTCTACATGACGTCAACAAGGTGCTGCGAGACATGTGCCGGCTGGAGGCCGAAGATGGGCAAAGAAGAGAATGCGAGAGACAGATCCTCCAATCTCTTGGGCTGAGTTACGAGGAAGAGGACGAGGAAGAGGACGAGGATGACGAGGAGGAGGCAGAGACTACGTCTGAAGTGTCAGATAGGGCAGGAGAGTGGGAAGAAGGGATGGAAGTAGAGATGTACTTCAGTGATGGCATGTGGTATCGGGGACGCGTGACGTCATTGGAGGACAAGGTAGCAGTGATCGACTTTGAGGATGGTGACAGGCAGACGGTCAGACTGCCAGACCCGGACGTGCGTCCCGTGAGAGCTCTTGGGTCGTCGTACATGCAAAGCAAGGAGGAGGAGAAGGAGACTGAGGAGGAGGAGAAGATGAAATGCGGCTCCCATTGGAAGAGAAAAGGAGAAGGAGAACGTAGGAAAAACTCTCAGGGTGAGCAGAAGAGGCCGAGGAGGAGCGCAGTGGACCAGCAGCTGCAGGTCGGGGATGAGGCAGAAGTTCTTTTCAGCGATGGCGTCTGGTATCGGGGACGAGTGACAGCAAGAAAGGAGAACCTCATCCATGTCGCTTTTGCCGATGGCGACCGGCAGAGTTTCCTCCTCCCAGACCCAGATGTCCGCCCTGCTACTGCTCCCTCTGCCTCCGACATGTCCTCTCCATCCACTGACGACAGAAGTGTGCAAACAACCCTGAAGGATGATGAGGAGAGCGAGAAGGTGGAGAACATGGATAGGGAGGACAAGCAGGACAAAGAGGAGAGCGAGAGCGAAGAGAAAAGGGAGAAGGAGAACGAGAAAAGCGAGAAATCGAATAGCGTGGAAGCTTCAACGTCGCTGAACGACATGGATATTGGGAGTGCGGGACAGTCTACTTTGGGAAGAGGGAGCAAGCTCAAGTACCACGTTGGCATGCAAGTTGAGATGGTTCGCTATGTAGTCTTTTCCTACCTTCTGCCTTCTTGCCCCTTCCCCCTACACCCCTCCCTCCCCTTCTCTCTCTCACAATTGTTTCAGTTCTTCGATGATGGTGTCTGGTATCGAGGGCGCGTTGCCTCGCTGTTGCAGGACGTTGCGACAGTTTTCTTCGAAGACGGCGACGTGCAGCAAGTGTCACTCCCTCACCCTGACGTGCGTCCCGCTCGACCTCCTCCTCCTGTCCGCGTGCACACAAGGGACGGGCAGACGTTGAGAAGCAGAGCAGTGCTGCTCTGCGTTCCCATGGGAGTGATCCAACAGGGAGCAATGAAGTTCGAGCCTTCTCTCCCTTCCTGGAAGCATGAAGCCATTCGGCGGTCTCTCCCTCATATCTACTTGTTGCACTCCTTCCAAGTCCTCTACTTCTCTCTCTGCCCCTCTTCCTCCTCCCCTACTGCTCCTCCTCCTCCTCCTCCTCCTCCTCCTCCTCCTCCTCCTCCTCCTGTTTCTTACCTTATCTTATCGTCTCTGCAGTGCTGGCAATGGACTCATCAACAAGCTCACGATTGAGTATCGAGGTCGCCCGCCACTCCCTCGTCTGCCCTCACTCGTTCCTTCAGAAGTTTTCTGGGACCCTCAGGTGGATTTCTTCGGAACCACCTCCTCAGTAGTCGAGGTAGACGAACGCGAAGAGCAGCAAGGTCTGACGAGGCAGTAGGAGCGAGGAGCCTTCTTCCTGGTGTGGAGCCTCTTCCGCTTCACAGGTGACGAGACTTGACAGCAGACAGAGCGATGAAGAGCGAACATAGAGTGGGAGAGGATGAGAGGGGAGGGGAGGAGGGGAGGGGAGGGTTGGTGATCACGTACAGGTCGCCCTATCTTGATTGCAGTCTTGTCTGGAGCAGCAGCGAGGAAGTACGAGAGCCTTCCAGATGACACCGTAAGAACCTCAGCGATCGAGAGGACCTCGTTGCTGTCTGTCTTGCTGTCTGTCTTGCTGTCTGTCTTGCTGTCTGTCTTGCTGTCTGTCTTGCTGTCTGTCTTGCTGTCTGTGGCTGCTTGGGCGTCTTATCCTCTCATCTTCCTTCAGGTCGTCAGGAGGTTCCACGAGGCCATCACCAGCATCTTCGGTCACGTGCCACAACCCGAGAGGAGTCACGTTACGCGATGGGGAAGCAACCCTCATGCTCGCGGCGCCTACTCGTTCGTCAAGGCGAGTCACCTCCCCGCCTCCCCCCCTTCCCCCGCTCATGTGCAGGTCATGCAGGTCGGCAGCAAGGGAGGGCCAGACTACGATCTGTTGGCAGAGCCCGTCGCAGGGCAGGTGGAGCATCTCAGTTGCGAGGGAGAGCGAGTGAGGAAGATGGCAGGTGTTCTTCGCGGGAGAGGGGACGTGCCGCGAGCATCCGGCAACGGCAGCAGGAGCGTACTTGACGGGGCTGCGAGAGGCAGGTGATCGCTTGAGCTGCCTGAGTTTGAGCTGGTGGCTGACGAGCTGTAGCTCGCTTGCATCGCCTGCTGTCGGAGATGAAGGGCGAGGCGAGGGATGACAGATGAAGAAGAGAGAAGAGAAATGGTGCGAAGAATTCATGTACATGAAAGAATTTGCAACCTAAAGGCGGCGATGAGCATGAGGTTGGCGAGAAGGAGCAGCATGAGAAGGAGGCGGTTGAGGGCAGGAAGCGCTACCAACGCCCAAGAAGGGCCGCAAAAACGACCTGAGTTAGTATCAGTTCTCGTCATGATGAGCAGTGAAGTCACGTAGAGCAGAAGGAGCAGGAGAATGATTGGAACCAACCAGACATCTGCGAATATCAAGATCTGACGGAAGAAACAGTTGAGTTGCAATCAGTCCGTCGTCATGTCAAATTACCAGAGAAGCAACGAAAGGGAAGCATCTCATACAGTTTGAAAGTAAAGCATCAAAAACATACAAAAATATCTCACAAGTTCCCGCATGTCACAACAAAGTTCCATCATTTGCAGTCAATAAGAACATGTACAAACTCATCTTTCACTTTACCGATCTCACTAGACTTGACGTTCCGTCGTCCACCTCCGCCTCTTCCTGCACTCACTGTCACCTCCTTTCACCATTGCTCGCGCTCTTGCCGAGGTGTTCGCGGGCTTGGCGTAGGTAGAGGAGGAGAGAGAGTTGTGGAGGTTGAGGGGGGGAGTGACGTGGGTCTCATGCTGTTTCTGAGTCACTCATGTCCAACTACCGTCACCTCTTCACCTGCCGCTTCACTTCATGGTGATCTTCCTTTGCCGAGCGATGACGGATGCCGTCTCTGCTTGCATCACATGCTGTCAGCTAGACACCTTCACACCCATTGAATGGTCGAGCCCTCTCTCAAGCTCCAGCTCCCTCCCAGCTATGCTCTAAGATCCTTGACCTCACATCTAGTGAGTCAGCTTTGCTCTCTCCTTCCACAGTTCGCTCGCCTCCCCGTTTGCTTGAGGAATGTCAACAAGAATGTCCCAGACATTAATCCATCAGCTTTCGCTCTCCATTGGATTTGGATGATCATATATCGCCATGTGCATTTGAAAAACTTCCTGATCATGTTCACCGTTTTCTGTTGCCTTCTGTTCTCTCTTGTGTTCTCTCGTGTCTTATGTTTTGTCTTGTCTTCTCTCTTCTCTTCTCTTCTCTTCTCTCTTCTCTCTTGTCCTGTCTTGTGTTGTGTTGTGTTGTGTTGTCTTCTCTTCTCTCTCACCTCACTTCCATGCCCTCCAGCTTCGCTTGTTCCCTCGCCCCTGCCATGGCCGGCACCAAAAGAGGTATCTGGAAAACGATCACAGAATCTGAAGGACCGGTTCTTTTACTGGAAATCTGGGGGGTACTGTCAATGATCATAGTGGGGGACGAAGCGGTTACAATGCAACGGTTACATGCAACAGGATCAGTCAACTGAAACTGACAAGTGATGAAAGGTCCGCCTCAGAGCAAACACGCCGTTGAAATGAACGAAGATACAATGAACGGAGCTGGAGGAGAGGAGAGGAGAGGAGAGGAGAGGAGAGGAGAGGAGAGGAGAGGGAGAGGAGAGGAGAGGAGAGGAGAGGAGAGGAGAGGAGAGGAGAGGAGAGGAGAGGAGAGGAGGGAAGGGAAGGGAAGGGAAGGGAAGTTGACTGGAGGAGAAGGGAAGGGAAGTTGACTGGCGTTCATCAGCTTGGAGAGGTCGACTGGAAGATGGGAAGCAGCGACAGAATGGTGAGCTCATCTGTTACTACCTCACGAGTCTGACGGTGAGGGCAGGTAGCAAGTGACGCCCGTCAAGGGAGGAGGCGAGAGGATGCAGAGGATCGCAGGTTTCTCCTTGTCCTCCTTGTCCTCCTCCTCACCCAGACCCAGCAGATTGCGAGAAACTCCAGCTGACGTCCTGCTAACGAACATGAAGGACGCTCATGCACTTGTCGGCTCGGGACATGTCACGAGGATGCGGAAGCTCTCGCAGGTGAGGAGGAGGAGGCGTGATGGACTCACACCTTGATGTGTGCGTGTGTTGGGAGGGAGGGGGGAAGCAGGAGCACTGCTCGTCTCCTCACTGCTCGTCTCCTCACTGCTCGTCTCCTCACATGCTGCAGCTCCGGACCATCTACTCGCCCCTTGAGCCGCGTCCTCTTGCTCGCAGCCTCCGTCCTCACTCAGGTGCTGCCGGGAGAGCCACAAGGCAGAGGATGACGTTGCACAGCCTCCTCGCTCGTGGAGAGACGCAGAACCGAGTGCGGGGCAGCAGAGAAGCGGCGGAAAGTCGCGAAGAAGCTTCCAAGGGAGCAGGGAAAGGAGCGAGGAAGGGAAGAGAAGAAGTGAGGCAGTTGGTTGACATGCGCGAGACTAAATCAGCCGAGCAGAAAGTCAGGCGAGAAGAAGACTCGAGCTGCGAGTCAACGACCCTCCATCGCTCAACTGATTGCTGACCTCCGCAGGGTAATGACAACGATG
Source organism: Guillardia theta CCMP2712 (assembly GCF_000315625.1). NCBI lineage: Eukaryota > Cryptophyceae > Pyrenomonadales > Geminigeraceae > Guillardia > Guillardia theta. The sequence goes on from NW_005434627.1 coordinate 197,939, forward strand.
ATGATGGAGATGATGGAGATGATGGAGATGATGATGATGATGATGGAGATGATGATGATGATGGAGATGATGATGATGATGATGATGATGATGATGATGATGATGGAGATGATGATGATGATGATGATGATGATGATGATGATGATGATGATGATGATGATGACGACGATGGAGATGATGATGATGATGGAGATGATTACATGTTGGATTCAAGCGTACGAGAGGATAGAGAGACTAACTTCATACTCAGAGTGCATTTGAGTGCGAGGAGGAGAAACGATATGAAGCAGAGAAGGAGGAAGAAGCAAGAAGGAGTATCAGAGGCGAAGGAGAAGCATCAAGGAGTGGCAGGGGTGTCGTCGAGTCAGCAACCAGGAGCACGCGAGGTTTCCTTGTGCTCCTGTCACGTCTGGTACTCAAACGCGTGGGACGCAGGCGGACGGGTGAAGAAGACGAAGACGCTGAGAGGAGGGCAGGAGGAGGAGGAGAATACTCTCGCGCGAACCTTGTCCTCTCTCTCCTCCTCCCTGCCTTGGCTGCATGAGGCGCCATGCCGAGCGGAGGCCTGGAGGGCAGAGGGAGGGGACGCGCTGCTGGACTGGAGGAGGCAGAGGGCGATGGCGGAACTTTCTGTGCTGCATGCTGGCGAGTCGAACGCTGTGCGGGAAATCCGAAGGAGACTAGAGAGGCGTGAGAATGAAGATGAGGAGAGGGAGAGGGAGAGGGAGAGGGAGAGGGAGATGGAGGAGGAGGAGGAGGAGGAGGTTAAACTCGTTAACGCCTCAACTCTGATGTCCACGCTGACGCTGCAGCCAGCACCTGTCAGGTTTGACTTGCTCTGCTCGTTTGCAGACTGACGGTGAGCAGACGACCGTTTGGATGGGGCCGAGGGGAAAAAGAGACGAACGAGGGCTCGGGAGGAGGAGGAGGAGGATGTTCAAGCATATGCATCGACGAGAAGGATCTGCTTGCTCGCTGCTTGGAAGAGAGTGTCGATCGTGTTCTATTCGGGGAAGAAACATTCCATCGCTTCTTCTCCTTCATGGACTAGATGCTGAAGTAGTGATCTCATGATGATGATGATGATGAGGATGATGATGAGGATGATAATGCAATCAAGGTGCTCACGCCTCCTCTTCCTCCAGCAGCACCTGCACTCACGTCATGCACTTTCCTTCCATCGCTTCTCCTACCTCAAGCGGGTATTGGATACACCCCAAGATCATGTCGACCAGATTGTCTGTTAGCTGAAGGAAAGAAAAGAATGCAGGGAAGAGAACAGAAGAGGAGAGAAAGGAGATGGGAGGTAAGGGGGAGGAGATCAGAGCGTGCGGGTCAGTTATGCAGCAAGGGAGGAGGTTGACGTCACCAGTCGCAGCTGACTGTCTCGTCCCAGTCGAGGATGCAGCCCCATCACGACGACCATCTTCACCTCTCCTGCTCTTCATGTCAGCTCGACCTCAGCTGGCAACTCAGACCCCGCGGCGACGGGGAGCGATTGGCGGCAGTGAGGGCAACACGCTCAGCTTCCTTGAGTGAGAGGGGGCGGGGGAGGGAGAGAAACTCCAGGCCCGTGTGCGCCTGCAGGAGACCCGTCCACGCGTCCAGGGGGCTGCAGCAGCGCGAGTGAGGAGTACCAGCATGATGATGATGAAGATGATGATGATGGTGATGATGATGATGGTGATGATGATGATGATGATGATGATGATGATGATGATGATGATGATGATGATGATGATGATGGAGATGATGATGATGATGATGATGATGGAGATGATGATGATGGTGGTGATGCTGATGATGATGATGATGATGATAATGAT
>NW_005434627.1:200358-203868 GCF_000315625.1 Guillardia theta CCMP2712
GGAGTTAAAGGAGGAGGAAGAGGAGGTCGAGAATGAGGAGGAGAAGAAGAAACTCGAGGAGGAGGAGGAGGAGGAGGAGGTGGTGGTGGTGGTGGAGGAGGAGGTCGATGAGGAGGAGGAGTACCTGGGCTGTCAGCCCTGTCTTAGTGAGATCGAGTTCCTGCCATGTTTGCTTTGCCGCCAGGAGCTGCAGGAGGTGCGAACCCCCCGCTGCTCCCAAGTCGTTGTATGACAAACTGATACTGAGCGGCAGGTCAGCGATAACTTCCTGCCCTCGCCTCCTCCTCCTCCTCCTCCTCCTCCTCACCTCGTTATGCTCGGGTGATTGTGCGCGGCGTTCAACACTCCCATGCATTCGGCGACCCACAGCTTGCAGTTGCTGAGCAGCAGCCGCTCGAGCCTCTGGTGCTGGCGGATCACAGCCAAGAGAAGCTGCAGACACTCGCCATGGACGGCACTGCCGGAGAGGTCGAGGACCCGCAGCTGAGTTTGTCGCGTGAGCAGAGTCAAGACCTCTTTCATCATCCAGTAGTTGAGCTAGCAGGTAGTCAGGCCGGCAACTAGAGAACAGAAGGGGAGGGGAAGGGGGAGGGGGAGGGGAAGAACCTTGACGGGGGAGAGGTCCAGCTCTTGGATCTCTGCTTGGCTTGCAGCATCTTCGATCCACATGGCGTCGACCCGCAGGCAGGAGCAGCCGAGGAGGCGCGAGTGGTTGACGGACACGAAGACCATGTCCTTGTTGGCCTGCAGGCGGTGGGGTCATGCAGGAGCGCAGGAGGCAGCAGGCCATGGGTACCAGGCTGATCGTCCTCCTTGCGATCTCGTCGCTGCTGATCGTCCTCCTTGCGATCTCGTCGCTGCTGGTCTTGATGAACGACTTGACGCGCGTCAGGCTGTGGATGGCTCGGGTGATCATCGGGCATCCCTCCATGATCCTCAGCCGGCTGTTCCACCCGTTTTGCTCCAGCGCTGCAGCGACTAGAAACCCTTCCGGCTGCTGGCAGATACCTTGCAGCGCGACCATGATCTCTCTCTCCGACAGCTGCTCGTTCCTCAGGATGTCGTTGAGCGCTGAGGCGACCAGCGTCTCCACCCTCTTCCGATCCCTCCGCAAGCTCCTCTCCTTACACCGCGACAGCTCTGCCAGCAAGTCAGACCAGGCGACACAACTTGGACTCGTACCGAAGTCAGCTGGACCCTGACCGTCTCGCTCGCCTCCGAGGTCAGACTCATGTCGGGGGGGAAGGGCAGGGAGGCAAGTTTGTATGACTGGCCAGACTGTTCAGAATCTCTTGACAACCTCCCTCCGGCTACCTGTCTCCTCCTCATCCCAGTAGGACAGGTCGCGAGTTGCCTCCTTGTCGTCAAGGATCAGCTCCCCGACCACATCCATGAGCCTCCTCAGCCTCGGCCTGCTGTCTGCCATCAACATCCGTCACCCTGCTGTAGGCGATACAAGACGGCAAGAAGCAACACTCCGGCCTTGAAGCAGCAGCAGCAATGAGGGCAGGCGACGTGAGAGACACAGGAAGGAAAGGAAGGGAAGGATCAAAATGGGTTGTCAAGGGATGAGGTCGGAGGTGGCAGCAGTGAGGGGATATCTTGATAGCTGTAAAGGTGATGATAACACCTTTACAGCAATGTTGATACGTGTAACATGCCAGCAACGAGATCATGCGAGTGAAGGAGAAGAGGTGAAGACAGGGACGAGAGCGATAGGGGTGCATTGAGCACATGCTGTGCTGTGCCGCTGGTGATGATGATGCTCTGCCAACGAAGACAGGGTGATGAGGATGTGCAGACATGACGGGAAGTAGCCGAACATGAGGGAGTGAGTGAGTGAGTGAGGGAGGGAGGGAGAAAGGGAGGAGGGAGAGAGGGAGGAGGGTCATGAGGGAGGAAGGGAGGGAGGGAGGAGGGACATGAGGGAGGAGGGAGAGATACGAGGATCATCTCTGTGTTAGGGGAGAGGAGCCATTGCGAGCAGGGACTGGTGAGATATCCCAAAGCTGAACTAGTGTTGTTGAGAGGGGTGGGGGTATATTGTTTCCCACGGAAGTAGGGGTATCGTGATATGAATATGTAGGGTGGGGTCATCACAATTTCCCAGGGTATAATGTGGGTGGGTGGGTCAGTGGGGCGCTACTGGAGTTTAAAATGAGTTTTAAATATCGAGATTAAGATAGGGGTGGGTAGTACGAAACGTGAGAAGTCCCTCCATCATCTTTGTATGAATATCATGAAATTTCTATAAGTAAGATACTAAGTGATTTGATAGAAGGTTCAACCCTTACCCTCCTGCCTCCTCCCAGTGCCCCATAACTTCTGTCTCCTGTCTCTCCCTCTCCTCGCTCAACCTTCTGTGTCAACTTTAAAAATAACCACAAATCTTTCACCACCCCACCCCATACAGGGCAACTCAATCATTACCCCTACCCCTTCTCCCCACATTTGTACCTCCACCTACCCTACCTATTGTCAGTTCACCACCCCAACTTTCCTAATTCCTCTATCCCACGCGAACCTACCCCACCCACCCCAGTCTTGTCACCGACCCCCACACTCGTCATTCCTCCCGCGAATGTACCCCACCCTCCTCATTCACTCATCAACAATGGTCAGAGCAGGGGGTACTGGTACCCCGGAAAACTGATGACGGACCGAGCCCAACCGATCAGGTAAGTAAACCAGTAAAAACTACTTCCTCGTACTGATTTTTAACTCAACTTTGAGTAAAAAAAGTAAAACCCGTAAAAATCGGACTCAGAACAGCCAGCTGTAGCCTAGTCACTGAGGCTCAGACTCGGAACTTCGGAACTTGAAGAGTGACGGGCCGGGCCCGGGCCGTACTACGTCAACTGGACAGACGGAGCACACTGAAGTTTGTTACTGAGACTTGTACTGCACTGTGCCACTGAAGTAATGCAGACATCACATAGACCCAAGTTAAGGGGCCCGCCAACAAGTTGCAACTTACCCGGCGGACCGTGGCAGTTTTTGCTCACTGAGGGCCGGGCCGAGTTTAAGTAGTGCACACGAACTTGAACGGTCCGACAGAACTTGAAGGCTTCGGTGACTTCGGAATCAGTAGGCTCGGAGTGATACATCGGAGAGAGGCTTCTGAGACCGTTGTATGCTAGGATGTGAAACCCGCGCGGCGCACTGCCAGGAGGCTGGCACTGACTCGGAGTGAGTGACGGTGGTTGAAGCCGCCGGGGCACCGTGACCGTCGACCCCTCAGGGCGGCAGACTCCGTACATCCGATCATGCCGCCGAGTCGGATTGAAGACGCGGCTAGGAACTTGAAGGCCTCATCCGAAGTTCGTCGCACCGTCGTACTACGGTACTCAGTGACTTGTCAGTGACCGTTGGTGCCGCATCCGGCGAGGCCGCAGTGGCACGGCCCGCGCCGGCCGGGCGGGCCGCCGGGGCGGCGGCCCGGTCCGGCCGCCGCCGCCGGTCACCGCGGCCCACTGCCAGGCTGGCACAGTGATCGCCCGGTCTCCGACT
>NW_005434627.1:204246-206653 GCF_000315625.1 Guillardia theta CCMP2712
GGGGGGGGGGGAAGGAGACAGGTCAGCAGCAACCCAGACGATGATGAGATGAAGGAGGAGGTGGTGGAAAGGCGACGAGAGTGCATGAATCTCCTCGTGTATCAGGACAGCTTCATGATGCTTGTGGAACTCACAGATGCTCAGGAACATCAAGACAAGATGGTCCAAGCTCGCTGAGTTGGTTGCCAGCACATCTGATCTCGACATGTATCAGCATTCCCGTCGTGCTGCCATCAAGTCTGTGAGGTGGTTGCTCTGCTTTGTTCTTCTGCGAGCTAGCGACTCGTTTTTGGTCTGCAACGAGTTGCAGTCAGTGTGCATCAAGAGCTTGCTGGGTAGCACAAGTGCCAGCAGCTCCTGCGCATGGCGTGAGGCTCGTGTGGCTCCCTCAGGAAGAGCGTTGGACCTGCCTGGAGGGAAGGGAGGGAACTGCTGGTTCAGAGGAGGAAGGCTGCGGTTGCAACTGCATGCCGGGCCCAGGCCGTCTCGCGCCATGGCGGAGGAGGTGAAGACGAGAGGAGGTAACTCGACGAGGACGATGGAGGCGACCAGAGGGAGAGACGTGCTGGAGACGCTGGCGGGGTGGCAGCAGCGATGGGGGAGGAGCGAAGTGTGGAAGTGGCGGTGGAAGGGCTCCTGGCTGTGAGCGATGCAGGTAAGAGCACGCGGGGGTGACGCGAGTGAGAGATGAGCAGCGAGGAAGTCGAAGTTGGACGTGTCGCTCCTCCCCGACCCCTCCAAGTCGCTCGAGAAGATCAGCAAGCTCGTCGAGACCTCCGCCGGCTCCCTGGCACCCTCCCAACTGGTGAACTTGATCAGACGGTGAGTGGAAGCATGATGGAGGAGGAGGAGGAGGAGGAGGAGGAGGAGATGCATCTTATTTGACGATGACGACTGCAATGGTGGTGGTGATGATGCTGGAGATATTGAGGTTGCTTGGACGTTGGTTCTACACATGAGCTGGATGGTTGGGTTGTATCATGACGTTTGTATCAGTTTACCTTCTTCCCATCTGTTCTCTTCTCTTCGTCTCAAGCTTTCTGTCTCTCTTCAATCCCAACTTGACAGGTTCAGCACGCTCTCTCGCTGCCCTCCTCCTCCTCCCACGTCTCTCTGACCTCTCTGCCAGTCTCTCCTCCAAGGAGATCTGCCTCCTCCTCAACCTCGTCGCTCGGGCCCACAAGATCCCCAAGACAAGGCAGGACGTTAGTACCTGCTGACATCTCCCCCGCTCCTCCTCTCCTTTGGTCCTTCTGTTTCCTCGTCCTCGTCCTCGTCCTCGTCCTCGTCCTCGTCCTCGTCGTTCTGCCTCAGCTAGCCCTCGTCTTCCTCTCGTCTTCTCTTCCTCTGCTCGTTTTCATCCTGGCTCATGTCGCTCTCAGCCAGTGCAAGCGGAGCTGAAGAAGATGCTCCCGTCGCTGCTGGGAGTTCTGCTGGAGAGAAAGGAGGCGAGGCAGGAACAGGAGCAGCAGCTGGACAAGTTTGACATCTCCGCCCTGGCCAACGCCCTTGGGATCTTGTTCCCCACGTCGTCGAGAGGAGGAGGAGGAGGAGGGCAGGAGCAGGAGCGAGGGAGGGGGGTAGGGAAGGGGAAGGGGAAAGGATTCCCTCCTCGTCTCTCCTCGACTTGGTCCGCATGCTCCTCGACAGTTTTGCGCGGGTGGTGGAGGGAGGGGAGGACGACGTGGTGACAGCAGCCACGCTGCTCAACGGGCTCAGCCGGGTGGGTTGGAAGGAGCTGAGTGAGGAGGGAGAGTTTCGCTCGTCTCTCCTCCTCCTTCACTCCAGCCTCCTCCGTCCTCCTCCCTCAGCCCTGCAGCCCCGGCACATCGCCATGTCGCTGCACGCCATGTGGAAGATGCAGACTCCTCCTCCTCCCGCAGTGCTCGAGCAATTTCTGGCTGCCTGGAGGGTGAACGCGGAGCAGGAGGAGGGGAGGAAGGGCGAGGAAGACGGGCGAGGGGGGAGGGAGGAGAGAAGAACAGGCATGTCGTCGCAGGACGTGGGGCTGGTGACGTTCTCGCTCATGTCTCTCGGGCTGTCGCGACATGAGCTCATGGTCGAGGCTCTTGCTTCCTCCCGCCTCCTCCCTCCTCGCGCTTGGGACGGTCAGGCCATCGCCAACACGCTCGCGTCCTTTTCCTTTGCGCTAGAGCACCTCGCTCCCTCTCCCTCCTCTCCCTCCTCTCCCGACCTTCTCGCGGTGCTGCTGGCTGGACTTGGCGAGGTCCTGCAGGGGGAGAAGTTGAAAGGCTGCGAGCTCGGGTCGCTGGTCTCCTCCCTCTCCTCCTGCGGCCTCTCCGTCCGCTCCCACCCTCTTCTCTTCCTCTCACTCGGCGAGAAAATCTGCAAGCTCAACAAGGTGAGTAGAGGGAGGAGGGGAGGAACTGGGAGAGGAAGAGGAGGG
>NW_005434627.1:206753-220197 GCF_000315625.1 Guillardia theta CCMP2712
GATGATGATGATGGAGATGAATGATGATGATGATGATGATGAAGTGATGATGACCCGATGGAGATGATGATGATGATGATGATGATGATGGAGATGATGATGATGATGATGATGATGATGATGATGGAGATGATGATGATGATGATGGAGATGGAGATGGTGGTGGTGGTAGTGGTGGTGATGATGATGATGGAGATGATGATGATGATGGAGACGATGGAGATGGTGATATGGAGATTACGTTGATGGTGGTGATGATGATGTGGCTGTGGCTGCTGCTGCTGCTGAAGGAGCTTGCAGACATCTCATGAAGCAAGGGAAGGGGAGCGATCCTCAGCTTCTCTCAGCTCGTGACGCTTCAACGGCGCTGTTGTCCCTCGCTCGTTCCTCCTCCTCTGGGGCTCCAGCAGTGATGGAGGTGGCGACGGCAAGTTTGTCGTCTCCCTCCTCCCTCCTCTCTCTCGATCACCTGGCCCTCGCCTCTCGCTCCCTTCTTGCCTGCAGAAAACAACAACTACTACAACAACAGCAACAACAGCACCTTCTCCTCTCGTCTGCCACCCAGGTGACTTCGCAGCCAGGAGGAGAGGAGGGAGGATAGAGGGCTGACGCATGGGACAGAATGTGCTGATACGGAGCAAGGAAATGATCAGAGGAAACGGAAAGGAGATGGAAGAGGCGACGCGGGAGCTGTTGGATGTCTACGCGTTCGTCTCCTTCCTCTCCCTCTCAGACGGTCAAGTCGCTCAAGTTGCCGACGAGGTGGCGACGAGGATCGAGGAGGCTGCCTCCTTCTCCTCTTCCTCCCTCTGGCGGCCGCGAGTAGCCGCAAGCATGCTGCAATCGATGTCGAGACGGCGTGGGGAGGCGGCGGGGAGGGCGAGGGAGCGAGTGCTGCAAGGGCTACAGGAGCAGGAGGAGTGGAGCGGGGAAGAGCTGGGGATGGTAGCAAACCTGATGAGGGAGCAGGGAGGGGCGGAGGACTTGACCGTCCTCGTCGCTAGTCGCACGTCGCAGCTGCTCGCGAGAGAAGGCGAGGTGGAGCTAGAGGATCTTGCGGCGATCGCGTCCTACGTCTCGTCGAGGGAGGGAGGAGGGAGAGGGAGGGAGGAGGAGAGGAGGAGGTGCCTGGAGGGGATCGCAGAGGAGCTGGTGGCTCGGGGAGTGACGAGGATGTCGCTCTCCTCCCTCACGCAGCTGCTGCTGGGGCTGACGAGGTCAAGGCAGCTGCCTCCCTCGCTCAAGCAGCTTCTGTTCGCCTCCATCCGCAAGAACTCTCTGCGCTCCTTCTCCTCCTCCCATATCATTAACATTCTCACCGCCCTCTCGCTGGAGCAGCAGCAGCAAGAGCTCGAGGAGGAGCAGGAGGAGCAGGAGGTAGCAGGGGAGCTGCTGCTGTCGCCGAGTCAACGGGGGATGCTCGACTTCATAGTGACAGTGATGCTCAACATGAGGATGGAAGAGGAGCCTCTGCCCTCCCTCGCCCTCGTCGCCTCCTCCCTCGCTAAACTCACTTACGCTCATGCCAACTTTGAGATCTTCCGCAGGATGGTAAGAAGACTCTATGCCTGCCTGCCTGTCGCTGCTCCTCCTCCTCCTTCTCGCTCTCTGTCTCTCCCTCCCTCCCTCCCTCCCTCCTCTCTGTCTCTGTCTCTGTCTCTGTCTCTGTCTCTCTCTCTCTGTCTCTTCCAGGTGCTGACGGGGCGTCAGGCTCGGATCCTGCAGGAGCGAGAGGAGGAGGTCATGAGCTGCTCGGACCTTCTTGTCCTCAGTCGCTTCCTCCGCGGCTTCTCCTCCGCCTTTCCACTCCGATCCTCCTCCTCCCCCCCCCAGCTCATCATGTCTGAAGTTGCCCTCCCCGATATCCTCTTCCAAGACCAAACCTTCTCCCTCCTCACCCGCCCTGCTCTCCTTGAGGTCTCCTGCTCTCCTGCTCTCCTGCTCTCACCTTGTGCTAGGACGCGTCGCAACTGGCAGCGCAAGGGCATCGCTCGCTCGCTGTCTTCGCTTCCTCCCTCGTCAAGTTTCCTTCTCCTCTCAACGCCACCACTCAGCAGGTTAGACCCTCCGCCTCTCCTCCCTCTCCCGCCCCCACTCCTCCTCCCTCTCACTTCCACCCTCGCTCCCTAATCCTCACGCTTGTCTGGTTGGTCTGACTCCTGCTCCTGCTCCTGCTCCTGCTCCTGCTCCTGCTCCTGCTCCTGCTCCTGCTCCTCCAGGTTCTTCTCCGCCTCATGGACGCTGCTGAGCTCGTGGATGATGCCAGCTGGTCGCACCAGGACGCGCAGAGTTTGGCACAGATAGTGAGGAAAGGACCGGTCCTGCTTCCTCCCGATCGGCTCCAGAGCTACATCGAGCGGATCAACGAGAAGCTGGCGGGGGACCTGCAGAGAAACTTCAAACTCCACTCGCAGCACGTCAGAGGAGCCACGAACATTGCGCGGCTGCTGCCCTTCTTGCAGCAGCTCGAGCAAGCCAGCAGGATGGGAGAGCTGCTGGTGAAGAATGAGATGCGAGGGATGACGGTGAGAGGAGGAGGAGGAGGAGGAAAGAGGAGGAGGAAAGACGAGGAGGAGGAGGAGCTGACAGGAGCATCAGGTGTCGGACGGGGTGACGTGCTGCTTTACTTCCATCAGCTCTCTGCTTCTCCTTCTGCTCCTCTCCTGCTCAACCTCTGGGCTCCTCATCTCATCGAACAGCTGCAGACCCCAGGAGAGGACGAGGCGACAGGAGGAGGAGCAAGGGACTTGACTGCGCTAGTCAGACTCTTGAGCGTGATCAACGGGAGGGAGGAAGTGGAGGGCACTGCTGCTGCTGCTGCTGCGCCTCCTCCTCCTCCTCCTGCTCTACTCCAGCTGCTCTACCGTCGCATCCAGCAGGAAGTCTCTCGCTCCGATGGACACCATCGCCTACAGGATCTCGTCCTCCTCCTCCGCATGTCAGCTGGCAGTGAGCTGGGGGAGGCGGTCGCTAGCAGACTCTCCTCCCTCCTCTGCTCCCGCCGTGTCTGCTCCCGCCAACTCACTCCCCCCCTCCTCCTCTCCCTCCTCAGCACTCTCAGGGGTCAGCCGGCTGCTGCAGAGCTTCTCTCCGCCTCCTGCCTCTCCTTCTCCTCCGTCCCGGCACATTGCTGGGCCTCAGCTAACGTCGTGCTGGGGCTGCTGGAGCAGCTGAAGGAGCTGAGGGAAGTGGGAGACCCGAAGAGAGCAGCAACGAGAGTGTTGTCAGAGGCTATCTGCTCCCTTCCTGGTAGCTCCTCCTCTTGTCCTCCTCTCTGTCTTCCTCTCTTCTTATCCTCCTGTCCTCTCCTCTTCCTCTCCTCTTCTCTCAACTCCTGTCCTGTCCATCTGCTTCCCCTCCCCCCTCCCTCGCTCTAACTCTCTCACAGACGAAGCCTTGTCTCCTCGGCTGGCCGTCAGGATTCTCTTTCGCTTGGGGAGGGGCAGAGAGCCGCTGGAGGACCCGGAGGCTGCTGCTGTCACCCGCCTCCTCTTCTTCCTCACCCGCTCCTCGCTCTCCTCCTGCTCCTACCGCGACCTCTCCTGCCTTGCTCGCGTGCTGGCAATGAGGAAGGCCGAGGAGTCGCCGTTGTGGCAGGCGGTGGCGGAGCAGGTAGTCGTGCTGGAGGAGGAGGAGGAGCTGCCGCTGGGGGATGCGGCCAGTCTTGCCGTGAACTTCGCGCGTATGACGAAGCTGGAGGAGTATGCGGGCATGAAGGAGGCGCTGCGAACAAGGTTGAGGAAGGAGCTGCGGGGAGGAGGAGGAGGAGGAGGAGGAGCAAGTCAAATGAGGATGCTGGTGAATCTGCTCAGCAGCTTTTCGGGGGAGCTCAGCGCGGAGGAGTGGGAGGCGGCAGTGGGGAGGATGAAGGAGGAAGACGTTGCTGCCCTCCCCCTGCCTGTACAGTGCTCCCTCCTCCTCCTCCTCTCCAAGGCCAAGATCTTCGACCGCGACCTCATGCGGACACTTGCTAACGAGATGGCGAGGAGGGCAGAGGAAGGCTCGCTCCCGCTCCCCCTCGCCGTCGTCGTCCTCAAGAGCATCGCAGCCTCCGACATGGTCTGGATCGACGCGGCCGGCACGGAGGACGTCTTCCTCGCCGTCTCCCGCCTCCTCCAGCAGCGGCCGCTGAAGCAGCTCAGCCTCCAGCAGCTCGCCATCGTTGCCAACTCGTTCGCACGCGTCAAGGTCTTCGACGAGCCTCTTTTCCTCCTCCTCTCCCGCGCCATCCGCAAGAGAAGGGTGAACCCCTCCCTCTTCCGCGTTCAGATCATCGCCGTCCTCCTCTTCGCCTTCTCCCGCGTCCAGGTCGAGGACCCCCAGCTCCTCGACTTCCTCTCCGAGGTTCTCCTCCAGCTGCCTCCTGAGCAGTTCACCCCGCAAAGTCTGTCCGTCATCATCTCGGTGTACGCGGGGGCTCACAGGCGGCGGTCGATGTCGTCGCTGGTGCAGCACAAGCCCTCGCCTGCTCCTCTCCCGCCTGCCTCAGGCATCCTCGCGTTCCTCGCCTCCGTCGCCATCCAAATGAAACCTCAGACCTTCGAGGTGACTTGCTGCTGCTGCTGCTCCTCCTCCTCCTCCTCCTCCTTCCCCCCCCCCACTCCCCCAACCTCTCCACAATCTCTTCACCTCCTGCCGCCGTTGCTGGTCTGCTGCTGCTGCTGCCCCTTCTCCTCCTCGGCTTGGTGCCTGCTGATCCTCCTCCAGCCCAGGCACATTCGCGCCATCGTGGAGGCTTATCATCGAGCAGGCGTAAGAGCAGAAGGACTGTGGGAGGTAAAATGATGCTGGTGGTGGTGCTGCTACTGCTGGTGGTGCTGGTGGTGGTGCTGCTGGTGCTGGTAGTGCTGCTAGTGGTGCTGCTGGTGCTGGTGCTGCTGCTGCTGGTGGTGGTGGTGCTGGTGTGGTTGTTGGTGTTGTTTGTGTTGTTGTCGGTGCTGCTGCTTTCTTTGTGTTGTTGTCGGTGCTGCTGCTTTCTTTGTGTTGTTGTCGGTGCTGCTGCTTTCTTTGTGTTGTTGTCGGTGCTGCTGCTTTCTTTGTGTTGTTGTCGGTGCTGCTGCTTTCTTTGTGTTGTTGTCGGTGCTGCTGCTTTCTTTGTGTTGTTGTCGGTGCTGTTTTTCTTTCTCACCATCAGCAGGTGATGTCCAAGGCATGGCAAATCAGATGGGGTACAGGATTCAAGAGCGAGCAGGTGAGGAGGAGGACGAGCAGAAGAGGGAGGGAGGGAGGGAGGGAAGGGAAGGGAAGGGGAGGGGAGGAGGAGGAGGGGGGGGAGGGGGAGGAGCATGAGGAGGAGGAGGAGGAGGAGGAGGAGAAGGAGGAGGAGGAGGAGGAGGACGAGGAGGAGGGATAGGAGGACAAGGAGTAGGATGACCTCTAAACTCTTCACAGGAGATGATTGACTTCCTGACATCGTTGGACGAGGAGACGAGAAAGCCAAAGACATCCAACGTGATTCACTCAAATCACCTCCAACCCTGCCCCTCCTTCTCTCCCTTTTCTCCCTTCCCTCGCTTTTTGCATCGCCCGTTTTCCTTCCTCCTCCTCTCCCCTTCTCCTCTCCTCCTCTCCTCCTTCTCCTCCAGTCCTCTCCTCATCTCCTCCTCCTCCTCCTCCTCCTCCTCCTCCTCCTGGTCTCCTCCTTCTCCTCTTCTTCTCCTCCTCTCCTCCTCCTCCTCTCTCATTCTTGGTATCTCGCAGGCCCAGTCGTCCTCCTCCCCTGGGGCTCAAGGCGACACCTTCGGTCTGATGCTCCTCGCCGGCGGCTCGTGCTGACATGCTGTAGGGGCCCTCAAACGATGGATCATCGGCGGGGGGAAGTGAAGGAGGAGGAGGAAGCGAGCAGGTCTTGGCGTGTAACATAACAATCAATCACTGTCAGCTCCTGTCCTTGCTCTCGTCTCCTCTTCTTCGGAGTTCTCAGTCCTCTTCTCTTCACCGGAGTTTTCTTCGTCTCCCCTCCGAGGCTCGTCGAGTTGCCGTTGGACTCTCAACTCACTCAGCAAGCCTTCACGTGCAGTGATCACCTGCTAGTGACTGCCTGCCCGCCGGACTCCTTTGCGGCCGCCAGCTCAGTGATCATCATGACTGATAGTACTACCCGGTGACCGTCCGATCGGAGCGTGAGCCTGTCAGCTCTGCCTGGCGCCAGCCCGGCGGGACGGTAGGCCCGGAGCCGGGCCGGGCCACTGAGAGAAGTTTTGAGTCCGATGGTCAACGGGCCCGGAACCGTCGAACTACCGGGCTGCCAGGCTCCGGCGTTGCCCGGGTCGGTAGTAAGCCTAGTACGACTGTACCCTGCCTGGGGGGGGGGTAGTGAAATTAATGGTGGGGTGATGATCTTCAATTAGGGTCTAAATACCCTCGTTTATAGAGTGTTTTTGAGTGTAAGGGTAGGGTCAAGACGAAAAAGCAGGGGTAATGGGAGGAGAGGGTGGGGTGAGAGTCTGCCAAGGAATTCTTCTGATCGTACCGGTAGGGGTGGTTCGTTCTTTTGTGGCCTAACAGGACACATCTCATACTTGGTGGGGTAGTAGCCATGGGGGGTGGTACAGATAACCCCCATTTAAATTTCAGTACCCACATGTTGGACCGATTCTTCCTCTTCAAAGACCCCTTGTAATTATACCCCTACCCCTACAAAATTCCAGAGTCCATGTACCCCCTTCGTTGCCCCGTGCGGCAATGTAGCGGCTTGCGGCGAGTGGAACATGATAGGAGGAGGGAAGGGAAGGAGGGGGCGGAGAGTTTGATCCAGCACCAGACCGAGAGGAAGGTTGTATTGTGAGAGGTCTGCCCGCAAGGATAGGAGCTGGTGTGAATGTCAGGGGAGCGAAGGCCATATGGATTTGATCAGAAATGAAATTCATTTCCAAGTGAGCACCAAGCTTTGAAGGAAACTAGCGTCTCATTTGAATATGCAAAGGAGATATTGATGTGAAGAGAACAATACAGGAGTACAGGAGGACACATGCGTGTTTCAACTGCTTCAGCTGACGGGGAGAGTTTGATGATCGTTGGAAGATGATAGCAGGGTCTGGTTGATGAGCGTGCAAGAGAGAGGCGGAGCGAGCAGTTGAGCATGCAAGAGAGTCAAGTAGATGCTGCATCCAAACCCGAAGAATCATGTCTCAGGGACGTCCTTGCTCCCAGGGGCGAAGGCTTTGTTTGATTTCTGAAAGGCTTCACATTAGCAGGGCCGGCTACCTTTATCTCCGATGGGCCTCTTATCATTGCTGGGAGTCACTAAGAATGGAGTGAGATGCTCTCCCCTCCCAACCTGATCGACACCCTGACACCTGCTGCAGAACTCAGCTGTCCCCCAGCAGAATGCGGTGGTGAGCACCGGCATGCGCGTGACTTGCTGCGTTGCCGACTGCTCCGCAGGAATCGACCCCTCAAGCAAAGAGCACCATGGACATCGTGCAGGGAGGGCTGGCGCACAAGGGGGTCGTCACCACGTCAGATGGTACGCGTGCTGAGAGCGAGAAAGAAGTTTGACGTGCCTGTCGGATGCTCGCAGAAGACTACGACTTCGAGGATATCGAGACCACTAAGCTGAGGTTGCTCGTGATGACTTCGATACCCGTTGGGCTGACTCGAGTGTTCTGGTGAAGACATGGAATCCAGCCAAGACAGCAGAAGAAGGTAACCTGCTCTCTCCAGCGTTCCCTGCTTCCCACTGTTTACATGATTGAGCTGCTTGTGCTGTTGGTGGTGATGACGTTGTAACGTGAATCTCGCCCTTGTTTGCATCGTTTTCTCTCCCTTCCTCCTCTTGCGAGTGCTTGTCTGCTGCTTGTGACCTGCGCTGTCCTGCTGTCTGGCTTGCTCGCGCTCGTTCACCTGCAGTCCCGTGATGGTCATGCAACAGCAAGTCGTGAAGCATTCATGGGGAGAAATCGCGTTAGGAACGGCACAATCGTGTGCAGTGATGGGGGTGAGAGCTAGAGCAGTGCTTGTCGCATGCCGGGCTGACATGAGCCTCAAGTGCTTCGGTGCTCTCATGGGTCTCTCGGTCGGGGCCATCACTGGCCCCATCTTCGCTCCTCCTGGTCACCGACTTCCAGTAACCATCGCGTCAGCCACATGCTATCTGTGCCTCCTCCGTTCCTGAGGGCCTTTGCAGGTTGATGAAGAGACAGTCAGTGTGGTTCGGCGTGATCTTCGGAGGAGGAGGAGGCATAGTCAGTGAGTTGCTCCTCTCCTTGAGCTCTTGCTCGCCATTGACTGCCCTACTTCAGGTGCTGTGCGCAAATATGCTTGAGCAGCTACCAGCTCTACCTCGCGTCACCTCCACCTGAGGCACTCGACAGAGTGTCCACAACTGCGCAAGCTGAACAATGAAAGTCTGTTTGAACTTGAACTTTGAGTTGAAGGCCGGGGGACTCGTGACGCCCGCCCCGGCGGCCGCACACCGCCGCTCAGGGGCCGCCGCGATGACCAAACGGAGAGTCACTGAGTGGCAGCCGGGCCTCGTCCACCGCGTCACGCCGCCCGGCTGACTCACAGTGAGTACTACCGTAGCCACGAGAGGTTCCGACGTCGGCAATCAGGCGCGTCACGTCGTTCTTCCGAGTCAGCCCGGCGGCCCCCGGATGTATGATGAACTCGGAAGTGGATTCTGAGACTCTGTGCATTGAACTGACTCGGCGGCCCGGACTCGGACTCGGGAACGGTCACGGCGGTCGACGGTCCGATCCCGGCCCCCGCGAGTCGGCGCCCGGCGCGGCCGGGCACTGCCGCAGGCCGCTGAGTCCGAGAGTCGCCGCCGCGAGTCGCCGGGTCGGGTGCTCGCGGCCCAACTCCCGGCCCTTGAACATTCGGACTCGACCGTGGGGTCGGCGAGCCCGGCCCGTCACGGCTGGCCCCGGGCGGCCGCCGGGCAGGCGGGCGGCAGGCTCAGGCCGGGCCGCCCCGCCGGGGCGCCGAGTCGGCACTGCACAGTGTCGCCGGGAGACGGTCATTTAGAACCCCCCACCATCACCACCCCCAAATCTATGGAACACGAACCGGGTCCGGCACGGAGTGGCAAGGAGACATGTGGTACGTACCCGGTGGTTGGAGGAACTGGAGGCCGAGAAGTAGGCGGGGTAGGGGTGGAGGCAGTTGCAAAGCGTTCGAAAGAGGGGGTGGGGGTTACTGCAAGAAATTACCAATATAGTAGGGTAGGGTTATGAAAAGGGGGGATATATCGAAGATTCTTAAGGTCAAAGGGAGGGGTGATGATGGAAGAAGTACCCCCTGTGGGGTAGGAGAATGGAAGTGTGAATGGTGGGGGTGGGGTCAGAGGAACTTGAGACTGACAATGGCGCAAGCCATACAATAGTTTTATCCAGATTTTACAAATATTATATAACTCAAGATGGTCAAATATATAATACCTTTATAGAGAGTTTGGATCGAAAGGCTGTACGGAATAATTTTAAAACTAATTTTTATTTATTAGTATGTTTTATATACAGTTTCATTACTATGTAATTTATAACTCCCTCGACCAAAAAATGTCATTATATTATTTTTAAATCAGGCCCCCGATTAGTTGCGGAGTACAAAGAGGGGATACCCCACCGGTTTATTTTCCATAGAATCAGTGGGTAGGGGTGTAAAATATACCGGTCATTGAGACTGTATTAGACAGGGTGGGGAGTGTAAGATGAACCACCGGGTACAATTGTAGGAAAAATCACCGGTACTGAAAAATATGACCACCCCTAGCAGTCTCTAGAAGCTAATAGGTGGTTGTGCCTAGCACAAGTCAAGTTGTTCCAGGGGTGGGGGTGGACAAAACAAGGGGTGGTATGCTTTGAATAGTACCGAAATTATAAAACTATTTAGTTCATGAAACAGGAGGTATGGTACTACATGCTCTCAATCTGGGCACAGATTAATTTTGTTAAAATATTTTATTCAGTACCATTGCTTCTCCATCCCTACTACACGGATGATGCAAAGATGGTACCTTTCATTCTTTGCAGTACCATTTACAGCAGCCCTCTTTTATGTTACCAGGCTTGCCTCTATACATGGCCTTTTAACACAGGTCACTTCGACTTCAATCACTACAGTTTTAAAATATATAAACACTGAACAAAAATTCATTAAAAATGTTATAGAATACAAAAATATTGTAATATAGAGCAAATTATTGACTAAAACTTCAAGGTACTACACAGCAGGTGTGTTTTCGTTTCTCGTAGTTTCTCAGGGGGGTCTGTACCCCTGCCGGTAAAGTCGCGACCTCCCCCCGCCCCCCTCACCTTCCCCTCCATGCTGAAACAGTGCGGAGGCATGGAAGGAGGAAGAGACGCTGCTCCTGCTCCTGCTCCTGCTCCTGCTCCACCATGCACCCTCTTCGAAGACTTCTGTCCATCTCTTTTTACTCCCCGTCCTTCACCTCCTCTACACACTGCGCTTCGACTTACCCAGTCGTAGTCACATATTCCTGTCCTCCCTTGCTCAACTTGACCGATCGATGTTCCTGCCACTACCACCTCATTGACGCCATTTTACTCTGACAGACTTTCTCTACTGCTGTGCGATGAAATCCTCTCGGTCTTGTTGCTTGGCTAGACCTGTCTTGTGGGATAGTGAGGGTTTGCGTGAGATGTCGGTTGTTGGAACAAGGGTAGACCGGGCTCAGTATCGCCTTGTTTTGAAGGGAGGAGAGAGGGAGATAGCCGAAAGACACTTACCATGGTGCTGTGAATGATGTGCACACATGAAATCACATGGAAGAGAAGCGAGAGCCATTGGGCATGTGATTCGTGGAATGTAAGACAAACAGAAAGTGTAGCGCGAGCGAGGGAGGGAATGCGAGGAGGATGAAGATCTCAACTCTGCTTCTCTGCCACTTGAGAGGTTTTCTCATGCATGCGACTTGCAGCTCGAGGATGGAAAGCGACCAGCTGCCGCAGGAGGCAGGGATGGAGCTAGAGGAGGCTCTCTTCTTTGCGCAGTCGCGGGCGCGGGAGGCAGAGGACGTAAGAGGAGAGGCCGTGGAGGGAGGGAGGTAACGCTGCTGTAGGTTCTCTTCAACTACGACATGCGCATGGAGGAGACTGTGAGTCGCTCACTTGCTCCTGACGTGTCGAGCCATGACGAGGGGCAGGTGCTCCGGGCCTTGACGCTGCTGGACTCGTCGAGGCACAAGGAGATGCAGTCGCTCAAGAAGTGAGGAGAAGCTCTTTCCCTCTCCTCCTGACCTTCTCCTGCAGACTTGAGGAGGCGAAAGCTTCGGTCCTAGAGGAGGAGGCTGCTTGCCGAGCCAAGGTGATACCCGTCGCCCTCCTCGCCCTCCTCGCCCTCCTCCTCCTGCTCGTCGTTGTCCTGTTCGTCCTCGTCTTCCTCCTCCTCACTCTCGTCTTCTCTCCATGACTGTTGCAGCAGAAACATTCGAGTTGCGGTGGCAGCGCGGAGCTTTCGGAGATGGTAAGTGGGAGCGACGACCCGTCGGCTCTAACGCGTTTCCCTAGTCGGCCGTCTCCTCTTGCCTCCAGCAGGCCTGCGGAGATGTTATCGCCTGGTGAGCATCTGCTCTTGCTCCTGGTGGTGCTGGTGCTGCTGCTGCTGGTGTTGATGCTGGTGGTGGTGCTGCTGTTGCTGCTGCTGCTCCCTGGCCTACAACCTTGTTTGTCTCCTCGTTCATGTCATATCAGGCCTGGGAGCGAGCGGCTTCAGCGTCTGTCCCTCGAGCTTGCGGATGCATATCAGGAAGTGAGAGAGGCTGCTGAATCCAGATCCCGGTGAGGAGGAGGAGGAGGAAGAGGAGGAGGAGGAGGAGGAGGAGGAGGAGGAGGAGGGAAGGGGCAGGAGGGATTTGGAGGTGCTGGGAGGCGGAGGGGGGACAGGTGTTTGTGGGTACGGGCAAGGGGAGAAGGATGGTTGCTGACCAAGGAGGAAGGCACGAGAAGCTGCTGCAGGAGCTGGAGATGCTGGTGGAGCCTGTGCTGGAGTACAGGTGAGATAGTGTGATGACAGGAGGATGGAGGGGAAGGGAGGGGAAGGAGGAGGGGGGCGGGAGAAGGAGGGAAAGGAAGGGGGAAGGAGAGGAGAGGGGGGTTGAGGTGTGGGAGAGGAGGAGGTGAAGTTTGTGTTTCAGACACCGCGGGGTTTACGACCCGTCGAGATACGCGGGGCTGGCAGACAACGGGGGAGGAGAGCAGGAGGGGCTGGGGGAGAGCGAGACGCTGACGTCGTATGAGGGGAGCAGCGGTGAGACACGGGAGACGAAGCGCCGACGCTGATGCTGATGCAGTTGTCTTCGTCAACAATGAGTCTTCTCAAGAAAGACGAAATGTGAGTTGTTGCTGAAGCTATTGCTGGTCTTTGGTGATGATGATGATGATGATGATGATGATGATGATGGAGATGATGATGATGGAGGTGATGATGATGATGATGATGATGATGATGATAATGCTGATGATGATGATGAGGATGAAGATGATGATGATGACTGGTCAAAGTATATCTCTGACCGTTACGGTTCAGGAGGATCAAACTTGCTTTCGTCTCATGACGGCGAAGCTGCGAGCGGCAGAGGAGGCGAAAAGGTTTGCTGATGATGATGGAGATGATGATGAAGGGAGTGACACTTGTTTCACTCTTTTCTTCTCCTCTCCCACACTTCTTGTGTCTTCAGGTTCAGAGTGATCTTGAGCAGAATTCAGGTCTATTTCCCACCTTCCTCCCGTATTTCTTTCTTGCCCTGCCTGCCTGCCTGCCTGCCTGCCTGCCTGCCTGCCTGCCTGCCTGCCTGCCTGCTCCTCCTCCTCCTCCTCTCCCTTTGCTTATGTTTCTTGCAGAACGTCATCAGCGAGCTAGATCCCAAGTGAACCTCTCAACCTCTTTGTGAGGCTCCTGATCCTGCCCCGCAGCATCCACGAGGATGTCCTCAAGGATCTCCAAACGTCTCTCCTTTTCTCCTCCTCCTCCTCCTCTCATCCTTGTCGCAGGTTCCCCGTCGAGGAACAAGTCAACAGGCTCATCGACACTCTGCTCGTCCAGGTTCCCCTCCTCTCGCCCCCTCCTCCCTCTCCCCCATTCCCCGTCTGCCTCATCCTCCTGCTCCTTCTCTTCCTCTTCCTCCCTTCCCTCACACGTGAGCAGCAACGAGAGATCGACGAGCTGCGGCAGCAGCTCAAGCAGACGCCCGAGGAAGAGGCGATGGAGGCGAAGCGCCGCGTGCTGCTGCGGATGGCAGAGGAGGAGGAGGAGTTTCTGCATGGGAAGTTGATGGGCGTGAGGAGCGAGAGGAGTCACCCGCACGCGGAGAGAGGACGGAGAGGAGGAGCGACGCCTATGCGAGAGCGCGAGACCGGAACGCCGATGCACAAGCGCAAGAGAGCCAAGGACAGGTGAATGAGGAGGCGTTGGGAGTGAGAGAAGGGAAGAGCTTAGGAGGAAGGGAAAGTAAGGGGAGGGAGGGAGGGAGGAGAAGGGA
>NW_005434627.1:220297-228188 GCF_000315625.1 Guillardia theta CCMP2712
GAGGACAAGCTGAAGAAGAAGTTGGAAGAGATCGGACTGATCGTAGACTCAGTGCAAGAGAGTAAAGCGATCATGTGGAAGGCTCCGTATAGATCCGAGATAGCGAGTGCTGATGAGATCCTCCTCCTCCTCCTCCTCCTCCTCCTCCTCCCCCCTCCTCCTCCTCCTCCCCCTCCTCCTCCCCCTCCTCCCCCTTTGTCTTTCCTCTCCCTCCCCTTCTCCTTGGCTTCTCCTCGTGTCGTCTCATCATCTTCTTCAGTGTCTCCTCCGAACCATCGTCGTCACTCTGGGGATTCTCGACAAGGTGAAGTTGAACAACCTCGTCCTGCCCCGCCACCTCAGCAGACTATCCTCGTCTCTCCTCTTCTTCTCTCTACCTCTCCCTCCCCTCTTTCTCGTCCTCGTGCTCCTCCAAAGTCTCTTGCTGATGTTCTTGCAGGCGCTGGGTTATCTCTGCCTATCGCCGCTCTTGCAGAGCATGCATCGTTTCCTCCACCGCTCGGTGACTCCTGTCCTCCCCTATCCTCTTCCTCCTCGCTGACTTGCCTGGCAGTGGGAGGACGGCAAGGCGGATTGCCCGAGCGACTGGTGGGGAGCAAGCAGTATCTACAACGCGTACTGCTGACGGGAGCAGAGCGAGCGGGAGGAGGAGGACGAAAGCAGAGGGAGCGAGAGAGTGGTGGAGGAGGAGGGAGAGAAGAGAAATAGTGCAGTGTGTATCGCTGCTTGTTTGTGCATATCGGCATGTTTCTGAGCAACAAGATGTTATCATACAAATAGAAGGGGTTCGTTTGAAACCTTCACATAAACTTTGACCACTTTGACGACATCGGGACTTCGCTGAGCTTCATGTTAACCCCCAGCAAGCAGCAAATTCATAGTCTCACCTCCTCTTCTTGTCCTCCTCCTCCATCTTGGTGTGACCAACTTGTCGAGCTGCTTCCGCCCAACTCATCTGCAAGCACTTCAGCGTTTTCCCTTCCCTTCCCTTCCCTTCCCTTCCCCCCTCTCCCCTCCTTCCCCTTCCCTCCTCCCCTCTCCCCTGCTCTTGCTCTGCCTCCACCTATCCTCTCGTTCTCTTGCTCACTCCTTCCTCTTTCCTCTTCCCTCCCCTTTCGTTCTCACATGCTCGCTGCTCTTGTCTTGCCGTAGCTCATCGTTGGACATCTCGAGCACGATGGAAGCGGCAAGTTGCTGTTCGGAGGGTCTCCTGCTCTCCCTCCGACAAGAAGAGTTGCCCCAGCCGTTCTCTTGCTCTTCGTCCTCAACATCGGTCCTCTCCAACTTGTTGTCCCTTTGAAGGTTCCAGTTGTTGTTATTATTTCTGTTGCTGCTGATACTGATGTTGCTATCACCATTCTTGTTGCTGTTGTTGTTGTGATTCCAGTTGTTGTTGTGATTCCAGTTGTTGTTGTTGTTGCTGCTGCTGCTGCTTAGCTTCCCTTCGCCAGATCTCATGTTGCCGCTCGACATCTTCTTCGGTCTGGCCGGCTGATTTTCCGATGTATCGCAATGACGGCGATCACCACCCGAGCTCTTCCTCTTCTTGCTCTTCTGAGATCCAATCATCACACAAATTCTTCTCACCCTCCTCCCTCCCGCCACCCGCCACCCACTGATGCTGCTGCTGCTGCTGCTGCTGCTGCTGCTGCTGCTGCTGCTGCTGCTGCTCCTTCCCGCCACCCGCTCCTCTTCTTTCCCCTTCCCCCCCCTTCCCTACCTGCCCTACTGACTCGCCTCCTCCTCTCATTACTCACCTCTGGTAGGCAGGTGACGTACAAGTCTTCCAGGGGATCGTTCGCCTCCTCCCGCTCCTCCTCTTGCTCCTGCACGAAATCCTTCCAACGACTCTCAGCAGGCGCGGCGACTTCCCGCTGTTGTTCCTCCCTCCGCACGACTGCCGTCCTCGTCAGATCCCTTCCCCTCCCTCGAGCAACGTGAGCACCATTCCCGCTCGTCACCTCCAGCCTCTCCACCACCTCTCCTCGCGTCATGTTCAGCTCCTGCCTGCCGTGTCGCTCATCCTTTGCTTTCGCCATTGTCGCACACTCACGTCACTTGTCGACAATCCCTCGCTATCTCACTCTGGGCGAAGATCTGAGGGGGAAGGATCAGCAGCAGAAGCCCTTCCTGCCCTCCTTCGCTACCTTGCGCACTGACTGCTTCTCGTTACAGACCGGGCACACAAACTTGTTCGTCGATTTCTTCTCTTGCGTCACCTGCTCCCTTGCACGCTCAGCACATCACAGC
Organism: Guillardia theta CCMP2712; assembly: GCF_000315625.1. Classification (NCBI taxonomy): domain Eukaryota; class Cryptophyceae; order Pyrenomonadales; family Geminigeraceae; genus Guillardia; species Guillardia theta. The sequence goes on from NW_005434627.1 coordinate 222,548, forward strand.
TGGTGGAGGAGCACGAACCTGGAACAGCCCGCATTGATAACACTGTACAACAATGTATGCCGGCATGCCGAACTCCTGCAGCGGCGATGGGTTGGTCAGGAGCAGACGTACCACCAACGACCTCTCGCCGTGGGAGCAGAGAGCATGCAAGGCAACTAATGCTATAGCGACGACGGTTTCTCTATTTCCAGCATGCTTCACTCTTGCCCTTCGGCTGATTGTTTCGTTCACTGCAGGCCTGACCACAATCCTTCTGTGCCCTTTTCCTGCTGTGATGTTTACACTCAACGATACCTTATCCCGGCATCATGTCTTTCCTGCCTGCCTGCCTGCTGCCTGCCTGCCTGGTGGTGGTGGTGGTGGTGCTGCTGCTGCTGCTAGTGGTGCTGCTCGTGGTGCTGCTAGTGGTGCTAGTGGCGGTGTTGGTGCTAGTGGTGCTGCTAGTGGTGCTGCTAGTGCTGCTAGTGGTGCTGCTAGTGCTGCTAGTGGTGGTGCTGCTGCTAGTGCTGCTGCTTCTCTTCTTCTGCTCGTCTCGTACTCATCATCGTCTGCCTCCTGCTTCCTATCGAGAAGGGCACATGCCCGCCATTGCTTGTGATCGACTGATTTGAAAGATTTCCCCTGAAGTTTGAAATATTGATACAATCAGTTCATCCATTACCAAATATATTGAGGCGGGTCTGCTTGACTGGTGGTAGTTCAATCTGAACTAAACCAGAACGCCACTGAGGTTGGGGGTGGGGTAGATCAATGGGTCTACAGAGGTGGGGTAGGGGTAGTATCTGAGGAAGGGTCATACCTCCCATGTGCCTGGGTACCTCCGGTCAAGGTCCTTCAGTTTCAGTCAAAATGAGGGTGATCAAAAGGTATTTAGGGGGTAGGGGTGATCTTGCGTCGGCGGTGGGTGTGTTGGAGATGGGGGTAGAGCTCATACGATCGAGGGGGGGTATGGTATAACCCTACCCCTCAGATGATTTAATGACCCCCATATCAATGGGGGTACTATGAGAGGAATAGGGGGGTAGTAAGAAGGGGTATAGGACAGGAGTAGGGGTGGTGACAAATGAACTTGGGAAACGGGGTGATGTCAGCCTCGGGTCGCATAACCTTATACAATGATTCATAATTTATAAGTATATTTTGTGGTACAAATGAAAAATAACTATATATATTTATAGGACGAGAACATCTATTATGGTGTTTACAATAAGAGCCAGGAGATTATTTCTGGTACAAAGCCTTCGATAAAATATATAACAAGCAGCTACATTATGTCCAAACAACGTCTAAACTCATCGTTTAGGAATTAACTCACTACCAGAGATGCTATTTTCAAGTTATAGTCTTAGCTTTAAAATTAATATGTAATTTTACATTGCATTTTTAGCACTCTCGCTCGTTCGCCGCAGAGGCGCCGCAGCCGCTTCGTCCTCAGCAACCGCGGGAGGGCAGGGGGAGGGGGGGGGGGAGGAGAGGAGAGGAGAGGAGAGGACATCCCTTTCTCTCACGGTTCCTCTCTCCTCTTCGACGTACACGTCTGCTTCACAGCTCCCAGAGCCCCCACGCTCCTGCCCTGACCGACGGCTGCTCATCGGGGCTGAAATTTGAGGGGGCGGATCTCCTCAAACAAGCCGGAAGGTGCCGTTGCAGTGCGTTTCTGGTGCTCCATGGTGCCTAACTGTCAGTCAGAGGTGTTCTGATTCGTTAGCTCCCGTCCTCCCTGCTGGAGTCAGAAGACATTGCTCATGGATCAAGACGCCAAGTCAGCAGTCTCGGGCTCGCAGCACACGTCGCCCTCCTCGATGCAAGCCCCTCATAGCAACGTGTATGTGAAGAATCTCCCGGACGACATGGACGACAACTCGTACGTCTCGTTTGATCCTCCCCTCCCGATCTCTCTGACGGATTCTCGATGCTTCATCATGCAGGTTGAGGGAGCTCTTCGAAGACCATGGTTTGATCAAGTCAGCTTGCGTCATGCTGGATCAGGTAGCGACTCAAGCTCAAGCTTTTCTTTCTACAGTCTATGTGATCATGTCTCTCGCAGGCAACAAAGAAGAGCAGAAACTTTGGGTTTGTCAAGGTCCCGGCGTGCTCTCAAGTAGTTGTGCATGCTCACTAGCGTACCTGCAGTTCGTCGAGATCGAATCCGCACAAGCCGCCATACAGGTCAGATACTGCAATGCAGGATATGGTGTCGTTGACATGCCCATCTGGAAGGCTTTGAACAACACAGAGTTACAAGGGAAGAAGCTCATGGTGAAATTTGCAGATGCAGATGCAGAGGTTTGGCAACTGTCCTATACTCGAGAGTGTTAGTAATCTTTGCCCGTTCTTGCACAGGACAAGCCTCCTGGTGATCAATGTCCTTCTGACAATCTCTATATCAAGGTATTCTGACATGCGGACGAGCCGTGTTCGACATTCTTAATGACTCTTGGCTGAAGGGGCTCCCGCCTTCCTTCACACATGATGAAATCTATCCAATTTTTAGGCAAGCTGCCTCCAGGCTAGAATGCTGCATGTCCTGACTGACTTCTCGTCTTGTGACAGTCGCTTGGGCAATGTGATGGACATCAAGATTCTTTCGAGACCAGGAGTTGGGTCAACGGGGAAGGCCCTGGGTAAGATTTTTAACTCCAATTTCATATTTCCGTGGTAAACCTTGCTCCCACAGTCCGTATGGAGAATTCAGGACAGGCTTCATGGGCAATATCGGAATTGAATGGGAAGATCCTTGAGGTTGTCACAAATGTTAAATCTTATCGTGTATTGAAATGCTCACAAAAGGGGTGCTCCGGGCCAGTGGTAGTCCGATATGCCGACAGCCCGGACGAGAAGCAGGTAGTGCCTAGTTTTGATCATCTTCCCATAGATTCCTTTGACCGTTGTCGATGTTTGCTCAGAACAAGAGAAAAAACAATTTGAAACGGAATGAAAGGTTTGCCGCTTCTCCACATATGGGCGATGGTAAGGGCACAGAATTATCCGTACGTTTGGATTTGACAGAAGTTTCTCTGTGGGTATTGAAGGCTATCCTATGCCTATTATGGCAATGCAAGATCCGTTCAGAGCTCCGCCCTTTTTGCATGGCCCCCCAATGGCCAGGTGGGCCTAATACTCCAATGATTCGTTTTGACACTCACATTCTACCCAGAGCGCCAGAGATCTGCAATCTCTATGTAAATGGTAGAGCATGGCTGCTGGCTCCAAGGCCTCCGAGACATCTGATGTGAGTGAAACAGAGCTGCCTTCGGACGCGGATGATCTCTTCTTGTATCGGAACTTCGCACCTTTTGGTACTTCAATCCGATTCAATTATCGTGCCCTCAATTCTGATTCTTGAATTTCAGGTGCTATAACTAGCGTACGTGTTATGCGAGATGAGAATGGAAATAGCCGTGGTTTTGGATTTGTAAAGTTTGTACATGCGCATGTAAGTACTATAACACATTTGCTGAAAGCACTTGACCTGCTCTACACAGGATGCTGTATTAGCGATGTCATCTTTGAACGGAAAACAAGTAAATCAAGCTCGAATGATTTGGAGTGGCTGAGAGCTTGGCGTAGGTGAACGGCAAATACCTCCATGTCTCTCCGAAGACCACGAGCAAGGGACAGGCCAATCAATTTCCTCCAGAGTTCCCTCTCTCCCCGTCAGGTAAACGCCGAGGATCTTGGTTTCTCCGATGCTCAAAGAGTAGTTTCAGTTCCTCCTCATCCCATGCTCGGGCATTGTGTCCCTCTGCCACAGCCTCCACAGCCGATGATGGGGCACATGCCGGTAAGACATAAGGATCGAGAGTCTGGGTAGACTGAGCTGATGTCATGGTGTTCAGCCATTCGCCATCCCTGGAATGCAGCCTGCCCGGCATATCATGCCAACAACGAGCCTATGAGTCTCTCAGTCTCTTAGCCACTCAGTGCCAGGATCCCCCTTATCCTTTTGCGATCGGGTATTGCTCGTGAATAGATGCCAAAGGGTTCCAACTTCAATGCTTCCCTCTGTACTACTTGAGTTGTTCACGGTTGCCAAGTTGGCCACTCGGACCTCGAGTCCCACCCCGAAACTTGTCATTCAAGTACAGCCGCAGTGCCCTGGCACGGTGCCAGGACCGCGGGGGCCGCCGTACTCGGGCCCCGGATCTGGACTGAGCTGCCGCACTGCGCCACGGCACCCGACCCCCGGTGGCAGGCCGCAACTTGGCAAACGCCGCCGCGGTCTGGCCGGGCAGCTGAGTCGGAGTCACTCTGCCGGAGCCTCACCGGGCGCCGCCGAGTCGGAAGTTGAACACCCAACCAACCAGCTAGTACGTCACTAGCTGGTTGGTTGGGTGTTGGTTGGGTTTTTGGAGGGAAACATTTTTCAACGGACCAGAAATGACGAAGACGGCGGGAGGGGACGGGAGGGGACGGGAGGGGACGGGAGGGGACGGGAGGGGAGATGGTGGAGAAGCTGAGTTGAAGGGAAGAGAAACGTGTAGTTCGACCTTGGTTGGTAGTCAGGGAGAGAAGACCTATCGTACATGCATGAAGATCAAGTTGATTACGATGGTTTCTCAAAAAGATAAATTTGACATTCATGGATGACAACGATGATGAAGACTTTCTGGCAGACATGTCTAATTGGATTCGAGCCGGCCACATGGGAAGAAGACGAGACGACTATGATTCGAGCAGCTCAGACTCTGTGAGATTCTCGACTTCTCCTTATATATGTCTCTCATCCATCGCTTGTAAAGGATCTCAGTTTCAAGATATCTCACCTTGAAAGAAACCTCTTCACACACGATCAGCACAAGGCCAAGGCTAGAAGTGAGTTGCTTGCGATGTGAATGTCCTCAGCTGCAACCTCCTCTCTCCTCTCCTCCTCTCCTCTCCCCTCCTCTCCCCTCCTCTCCTCTCCCCTCCCCTCCTCTCCTCTCCTCGCTGCCTCATAACGTCACACCAGATGCAACTCGACCTGCAGTCAGCGGACGATCCAAGCTGGAAGATGGTTCCTCGAGGGTTGCTGGAGGCGTCTTGGACTGATGGTTGTCTAGCAAACAATCAACATGCAAGGTCAAACTTCATAGGTGCAAGTCAGGTCAGTGAAACATCATCATCATTACCACTACCATCACCACCACGATCACAGCACCATCAATATCGTCGTTCCCTTCCCCTTCGTCCTTCTTCCCGTCTCTGACGCGCATGCAGAAACAGTTCAAGGAGGACATTCACTTGATGATGATGGAGAGGAGACGACCTGCCTCTTCCTCCTCCTCCTTCTCTTCAATCACTGTAAAACCCCTCCCTCCCTCCTCCTGGTTCTCCTCCTCCTGGTTCTCCTCCTCCTGGTTCTCCTCCTCCTGGTTCTCCTCCTCCTGGTTCTCCTCCTCCTGGTTCTCCTCCTCCTGGTTCTCCTCCTCCTGGTTCTCCTCCTCCTCGTTCTCCTCCTCCTCGTTCTCCTCCTCCTCGTTCTCCTCCTATCTTCTCATAGTTCTCACGCACACAAGTCTATTAGGTCTGTCGGCAACGAGGAGCTGAGCAAGAGAAGCGAGAGAGGAGGAGACGCAAAGACGTCGCACCTGCCAGTGAGCAGCAGAGGAGAAGCGTTCAACCTCGCGGTCTGGAAAGACGGGAGGAGGGAGGGAGGGAG
>NW_005434627.1:228288-229367 GCF_000315625.1 Guillardia theta CCMP2712
AAGGAGGGAGGGAGGGAGGGAAGGAGGGAGGGAGGCAGGGAGGGAGGAGGGTTGCAGTGGGGATGTACAAGAGGATTGAGGACAAGAGTAGGTGATTGCAGGAGCAGAGGGAATAACATGAGGACAAGGAGGAAGAGAGGAGGAGGAGGAGGAGGAGGAGGAGGGGAATCGGGTGGTATGGGTTGAAGGGATGACGAGGTCTAGCAGGAAGGCAGGAGCAGGAGCGATTTGTCCTGGCGCATGGACGTCATAGAGCAGAAGCTCGACACGATCCTCTGTCTCCTCCAGCCTCCTCGTCCCCTCCCCTCCTGTGAGCCCTCGAGCCCCCTCTCTCCTGTCCGCTCCCTCACACTCTCGCAGCAAAGAAGTCTCGCCGACCCTATGAGAGGTCCAACATCAGCTCCTCCTGCTCCTCCTCGCCCTCCCTTCCCCCCTCTCGCTCCCCTTTCCTCTCCCCTCTCTCTCCTCTCTCCCTCTCATGCATTTTCTCATCATAGCAGGACAACCAGGAGAGCCGCAGAGGTCTCCCTCCTCTTCTTCTTCCTCCTCCTCCTTCTCGTTTCCTTCCTCCTGTCATCCTCGTCCTCGTTCCCCTTTTCCTCTTCCTGTCCTCCTCCTTCCCGCTACTTCTCCTATACCTTGTCTTCGTCCTCCTCAACCTGCTTCTTGGTTCCTCTCCCCTCACATTAGCTGCAGGCCAGCGACAAGATCAGCAGAAGCATCACGGAAGATGGTGAGGAGATGGGGGAAGGGAGGAGGGGGAGGAGGAGCAGGAGGAGCAGGAGGAGGAGCAGGAGCAGGAGCAGGAGCAGGAGCAGGAGCAGGAGCAGGAGCAGGAGCAGGAGCAGGAGCAGGAGCAGGAGGAGAAGGCCCGGAAGAGGAGGAGGCGGCGGGGGGGGAGTGGGAGGGAGAATTTGCTGCTAACTTTCCAACAGATGATCGAAGCCTAGAGCCACTGATGCGGGTGAGGAGGAGGGAGGGGCGAGAGAGGAAGTGAGAGGCAGGAGAAGGGTCATGGGAAAAGAGGAGGACAGGGAGAAGAGAGAGAGAGAGAGAGAGAGAGAGAGAGAGAGAGAGAG
>NW_005434627.1:231134-233480 GCF_000315625.1 Guillardia theta CCMP2712
GCATCCGCCCCGAGGATAGTCGTAGGTTCCCCCACCAATTAATTAAAAACTGCATAAGGAGAAGAAGTGTTAATAAAATGTTTGATGAAGCTGTGTGGCAGTTGAGAGGAGTTTGAAGAAGGGAAGGAGTGAGCAGGAGATGGGCTATTACGAGACTCACCATCTAAGTTACCAGAAATCTGGTGGTACAACTACCTCCTCCTCCCTCCCTTCTCCCCCCCCCCCCCCTCTCTCCTCCTCTCCTCCTCTCCTCCTCCTCCTCCTCCTCTCTGGTCTCAATCTCTTGTTACCATGATGTTTCAATTCGGCCGCAAGAGCAGAATCTGTTTCCTGCAATCAGCATCATTCAGACACCCTCCTCCAACTCCTCCGCCACCATCTCCTCCTCTTAGTCCTTCTCCTCCCGTCTGTCTCTCCTCCTCTCCCTCCCCCTATCCTCCTCCTCACCGTCCTATCCTGCAGGCAGGACACCACGAGGCTCGCAGAGTGGAGGGAGTAGTGGTGCCAGCTCTCAGGGTTCTCAGGATCAGCATACTGCGAGTAGATGTTGCTTCCTGTCTGTGACGAAGGAGGGAGAGGATTTTCAACATCCTTCCCCTCCTCCTTCCCTCCTCCCTTCCCGTTCTCCTTCCTCGTCTCCTTCCCGTTCTCCTTCTTCTTCTCCTCCCCCTCCTTCCCGTTCTCCTTCTTCTCCTCCCCATTCTTCTCCTCCCCCTCCTTCCCGTCTTCCATACACTCCTCAAACATTGGCTTGACCTGTTCCGCGCTGACTTCTCCCTCCTCCTTCTTCCCTCCTCCTTCTCCTCCTCCTCCTACGTCCCGTGCTGCCTGCCCGAGCACAAACATCCTCTGGAACGTCTCATGCAGGGAGGCGTCGAGGTGGATGCAGAGCACGTCCTTGCCGCGCTTGCGGAAGAATTCAGCGACTTCGAACCCGGCCTCGTTGAATCCTAGGAGCACAACGTGTTGCTCCATCAGGAACGCCTCCTCCGCCTCCTCCTTCACCCTGCACCACTTGTCCAGGGGGTAGAGAAGGCAGCTGATCTTGCCGTAGATCTGATCGGCGAGGACGTGGCCGGAGGAGGAGAGGAGAAGCGTGATGAGGGTGCCGAGGGTTATGATCATGAAGATCTTCTCGTCGAAGACCCCGTAGCCCTTGGCGAGAGAGGCGATGATGAGCGAGAACTCTGAGACCTGATTGCATCCTGTCAGCTAAAGCTCCAACCCTCCTCCTCTCCTGTCCTTGCCTCTCCTCTTCTCTCCTATCCTCGCTCCTCCTTCTGTCGTCCCGTCGTCTTCTCCACTCCTGCCTCGCTACCGCCCTCTGTCTCCCTCCCCCTCCTTCTCAATCCTCACTTTCTCCCAGTTCTCCTCGTCTCTCCTCTCCTTCCTCCCCTCCCCTCCCCGACCTGGTTGATCGTATTTCCGATCAAGAACGCTGACCTCCCGTCCACTCCCGCCATCATCCCGCACAACCACATGAGCGACGGCAGCACAAACACCGTCAGCAGTGCGACCGCAACTGCCATGGGCGCTGCTTCCCGGAGTCCCTCAGGGGTCAGGTGGAGGTCGATGCCGAGGATGAAGAAGAAGAGAACGACTCCGAAGGCCTTGATCGGCTCTACCTTGGTCTCGATCTGAAGCCTGTAGGGCAGGGCGGCAACGCTGACGCCTGCATAGAAAGCTCCGATCTCCGCCAGCCCGAACTGAGAGCAGATGCCGGCGACGCCGAGGGCGTAGGCGAAGGTACCGATGAAGAGCATCTCGCCGTTGACGGCAAAGAGGCGGAAGAGAGGAGTGAGGACGAACTTGTTGAGGAAGATGAGGACGACCATGATCGCGATGAGCTCGCCGATGATGACGCCGATGACTTGCCCGATGGGAGGAGGGTTCTCCACGGACTTGTCGAAGCCCGAGAGGATGGAAAGGGCGAGGACGGCAGTGATATCTTGCAGAACCATGAGACCAAGAATGATCTGCCCGTGCACTGATGGACAAGAATCAGCGTGCAAGACAAGAGAAACATGATGTTCAGACAACACAGACGCCACATCTCGACAACTCCGACCCCCAGCTCCACCCCAGCTCCCCACAAGTCAACAGCATCCTCACTTGTCTCCATCTCCCCGCGGCTCTTGAGTGCTCCCAGCACGAGGATGGTGGAGCTGAAGGTGCAGGCGAGGCCGAAGTAGACGGTCGCGACCGTGTCCTTGGTGGTTCCCGTCCCTGCTGCCAGCCCAGCAAAGACTGCGAAGTTGAGGGCGATCTGGCCGAACCCGTTGATGAGGACTGGACAAGAGCCGATCGTGAGTGACTTGCAGTGTGGTTGGAGGTAGGGCGCGATGT
>NW_005434627.1:235580-236491 GCF_000315625.1 Guillardia theta CCMP2712
ACGTCCACCTCCATCCCTCCCATGAACAAGACGAATCTGCGCGAGCGTCAGCGCGAGGGCCCCAGCAGCTCCCCAGCAGGAGGGCAGGTGAACCCACATGATCCCCAGCTCGATGAACGCCTGCGACGTGGCCTGGCATGCGGGTCGACTGAGCGGCTGCTGGGCAAGGAGGAGAAAGATTCGTCACCTTGCTGAGGTACATGTCCTGATCCCATCCCATCGCTCCCACGACAGCCCCGATGATAATGCATGCTATGATGTTGGACTGCTTCGCAAAGTGGAACAGAACCTGCGCTCTCGTCACCTCCTCCCTCCCCGCGCTTCCTCCCCGACCGACAGGACTCCAAGAGCAATCAGCATCATCCCAAAGGGCAGCGTGACTGCATGCCAAGCTCAGGCTGATCCCCCGATCCCTCGACGCCTCACCAGGATGCTGACCGACGTCGACGACCGTCGCATGCGCCGTCGCATCGGCTTCTGAGCTCCGGAGCTGATCAAACTCCATGACGTCTGCCGCTCCTCGCCCTCTATGCATGACAAATGACTAATGTGCTTGTGGAGAAGGAAAAGGAAAGCTTGTGCTGATCTAGGACGGTCTATATCCCTCCCTCCCTCCTTCCCTCCCTCCCTCCCTCTTCATCCCTAAATCTCTTCCTTGACTCTCCTCCAACTAGCATGCTCTTCGATCGCTCTTCTTCTCGATGAGTCAGCTGCATCCTTGTCTTTTGCTCCTCTATCATCGCTCACCCATCGTCCGAGTCTCCGTCCTGCCTCTACTAGTTCTTGACAAATCCTTTGTCTCTCCTCCTGAATATCTTGTCTTCCCTTATCATGGCATGGCTCAAGTGTTGTCCTGTCCTAACTTGTCTTATCATGTCTTGTCTTGTCTTGTCTTCTCTTGTGTATGGTCT
>NW_005434627.1:240680-240767 GCF_000315625.1 Guillardia theta CCMP2712
AGGCGACGAAGTTGGAGCCATAGTCTGCCGCGCTGGTGATAATTCGGTCCCCTTCCTCTAGAGGCAGCGAGTAGAAGGCTAATGCCC
>NW_005434627.1:240867-257562 GCF_000315625.1 Guillardia theta CCMP2712
TAACGAGGCGTAAGGGCTAATGCCCAGCTAACGAGGCGTAAGGGAGAGGGAGAGGGAGAGGGAGAGGGAGAGGGAGAGGGAGAGGGAGAGGGAGAGGGAGAGGGAGAGGGAGAGGGAGAGGGAGAGGGAGAGGGAGAGGGAGTGGAAGAGGGAGAGGGAGAGGGAAGAGGAGGAGGAGGAGGAGGAGGAGGAGGAGGAGGAGGAGGAGGAGGGGATCGTACCCTCTCGTAGCAGACTCAACAAACGCCACCTGCTCATCTCTGACCGTCAGTCATCCGGTCCGACACTCTCATCACTTTCCTCGTCCTTCCCACAGCTCAGAAGCCGCGCGGCAGCCTCGTAAAACCCCTCGAGCTCATTGCCCCCTGCCTGGCTGTCAGGGCAGGTAGAAGTGGGAGCAAGGCTCGCTTGTTGCAGCAACTTCGTAGCCTCCCGCCAACTCCTCTTGTTGCACATACTCCACATCTGAAGCCCAAAGTGAGGGGAGAAGGAAGAAGCCAGGGGGTTGGAGAGGGGACGGAGGTTCAGGACAAGGGGAAGGAGACGGAGGAAAGAGGAAAGGCAGGAGGAGGAGGAAGAGTAGGGAGGGAAGGACGGAGGGAGGCTGGAGGAGGTGGTCATGGCGGCGGCTGCGGTGGACGTGGCAGCAGCAGCAGCAGAGAGTGTCTTACATGTGTCAGCTACAACTTTGGGCATCAGAGATGCGCCGGCGTTGTTGAAATGGATGGAAGAGACGCATCCTCTCGTGTCCGCTCGAACCTGCAAGGCAATGTGAGGAGGGAGGAGAAGAGCGATGGACAAGGAGGCAGGGGCAGGGGCAGGGGCAGGGGCAGGGGCATGCTGATGTCACTCACCCGATCAACTTCGATAGTCATGAGTGGACTTGTGTGTATCCCCCACAGCCTTGTGTGCCTCCTCGTCCTCCTCCTCCTCGTCGTCAAACGATGCTGCGCGCTGGGACAATATCCGCTCGCTGCCCTGGGGTTGAGGGGATCAACATTTGCAGGACGGAGGAACGCAGCAGGAGGAACGTTCGGCTCTTTCCACTGTGCTCCGCTCCTCCTCTCCGTTGTCATGCTGCTTGCTGCTAGTCTGCGTGCGGACATGCAGCCGTTTGAGGCCGCTCCTCGTTTGACCAAGGAAAGGAACAGGACCAAGTACAGAAATGTCATCAATGCACCTCCTCGTCTCCTCATCGATCCTGACGTCACCACTAACTCATCAGCCTGGAATGCTTGTAAATGGAATTCTCTCGTAAATAGACCAGCGCCAACAGTCTTTGTCAACAGATCCACGATTGCAGAATACAACAAGGCACAATTTCACCTTTCAGTAACCATCCATGTCAAAAACCAGCTGCCAAGACGCTTCGAAAACAGAAATTTCATATGAAACCAACTATTCTCACAGGCTTTTTCATCATGTTCTCATCTCATCTACCTCGTCCCTCCCTCACCGCCATTGCGGCTGGCTACACTACCATCCCGCTATGCCCTCCCTTGTACCCCACCCATCTGTCAGATAACTACCCCCTGAATTATATAACCCTACCCCAATTCACACAATCCTACCCACTGTAGAATTTTGACACCCGTACATCATACCATAAAATGACTCAAAAGAACCGGTACTTGGAGTACCCTCACGTACTCATGAGGATCAATCACCCCATTTGAATCAGCTCCTACCCCTACTTCCTGGGCTGTATCCATACCCCTACAGTTGACTTCAATTTCACCCGTAGTAATGTAATTTACCACCCCTCGCTTAGCCCCACTACCCTACCTCCAACTTCCCTCCAAGTACCCCTCATCTCAATTCTTATCAAATACCCCACCCATCACATACACCCCTACCCACCAAATTCCTGGAAAATACCCTACCCCTGAAGAAACGTTTTATGACCCCCACCCCCAAGCGGCTCCTCCAGAATTGTGACGCCATGTCCCGTGTGATCGTCTCCGCCATGCTCGTCGCCTCTGCCGCGGCCTTCGCCCCGTCCCCCTTCTCCGTCCCCTCCCTCCGATCCTCCTCCTCCTCCTCCATCTCCATGAACATGGAGGGCCCCAGGGGAGTCGCCCCCATCATCACTGTCTTCGACCACAGGGGCTGCAAGCGCGGAAAGGCTGATTCCGAGTACCAGGGCGCCCTGGCCAACGGCCCTGAGGACGAGATGCTCGTTAAGGTCGCCTACAAGAAGGTTCCTCTCAGTGCTGGATTCGCCGACAAGGTCCTCCAGCAGACCCTCGGAACCTTCGGCCAGGCCCCCGCTGGAGCCAAGAAGGCTCAGGCCAAGAAGTAAGCGGCGCGAGGGGAGAGGACGCATGCTGGGCTCTTGCTGGCATCAGGGACCGTTTTGACAGGAGAGGGTTGACACCCTTGTTGATGTGAGCTGGGATGAAGCAGCGTAACAGTTTGAAATGAAGTTTGCCCTATCGTTGCTGCTTCCACAGTTGACCTGAGTGGGATGTGCTTTGAAAATTGACCTGCACGTTAAGGTGACGCCCATGGCAAGTCATGCACTAACAGAAAAGATGCCTCGTCATAGGAATGTTTCTATCTAGAGATCCTCACTGAACTTAACCTCTCGCACCTGCTGCTGGACTTGGCAGTGTGAGTGCAGACGTTACGTCCGTGTGGGTTTGTTTGAAACAGGGCTCCAAACCAGCCCAAAGTCCCCTGCTCTTCACATCGTATTGAACGTCGACACGCACTCCGCTCATTGCCTTGCTGACCTCAGTAGTGAATACATGTGCATTGCCCGAGCCCCGCGCGGGAGGTGTATCATCTCCGAGAGGTTCTTTTCGTGCCGACACGAACCTGTGGCAAGAGACAGCTATCTCGGCAAGCCTTGGTCGACAAACGAGCGCTTTCTCTTTTAATTTGGATGAGGTTTCCATCAGAGATACTCAAGAAAGACACTTGTGTGTTTTGTGATTCTAGTACTGAGAATCGAAGCCTGTACTGTCTCGATTCTACCACTGAGAATCGAAGCCTGTACTGTCTCGATTCTACCACTGAGAATCGAAGCCTTTAAAACAAATTTGCAGTCCGCAACGTAATCCACAATGGTGAAATTCGTGAGTCAACTAGAGGATATAATGCATCATTCATTTGAAGGGGTCAAGATACAGACATATTGCAAATTAATACTGTAAGTTCGAAGCTAATTTATTTTTTATTTTGAAGTCAAAAACCCACACATCCACATCGTACGCTTTTTAGAACAAAGAAATATTTTCAACAAATATGGCGAGCTGTTTACTTGGCCTTCAAGACACCAATGGTCTGCTCAAGGACCTGCTGGGCAAGCTTGCTGTTGACCTCAGCCGCCTTGAAGTCGATCTTCACCAACATCTCATCATCGTAGGTGCCAGCGCGCTTGCCGGTGTACTCCTTGGGGGCACGGCTGCATCCACGGTGATCGAAGATGGTGATCTGGGGAGCTCTGAGGTCAAGGTTGCCCTGGATGGCGAGGTTCTCGCGGCGGAACTCGTTGACGACATCGTCAGTGGGGAAGGGGATCTTCTGGTTGGCGACCTTGACGAGCATCTCGTCGTTCTCATCACCAGCCTTAGGGCCGTTGTACTCCTTGTTCTTGTGCTCCTTGCAGCCACGGTTGTCGAAGATGGTGATCACGGGAGCGAAGGCGGGACCCATGTTGGAGTTCTTGCTGGAGTAAGGGCTAGCGGTGCTGTATCCGGCAGCCATGCGGAGGCCAGTCTGCAACGATCATCAGTTCACATACACAACAATGGGTAATGATCGGCGTTGCATCAGAACAACAACACAACAAGACTTCCTCTCATGGGTACAGTTCAAGTTCCCCTGCCGTCAGCGGCCTCGAGAAACCAGTACAATCACAACTTGTCCCACAACAACACGAACGACAGCGAATGACTGTTCCCATCATGAGTTTCATCTCACCGCAGAGCGAGGAGCGACAGGGGCCGGAGCGAAAGCGGCGGCGGATCCGAGGACGGCAGCAACAGCAGCAGCGCGGGTGAGCATGGCGGGGGAGTGGGACAAAGGCGGAGGAGCAGCTCCTGGAAAAAGACCCTCCGTCTGACGGGTTTACTACCCCTACCCTATATTTGTGAGTTCCAAATGGGGGTACTTTGACCCCTCAAAGGTACCCACCCCATCAGACAATTAGATCGCCCACTTGTCGTGTTAGTACCCCTGTAATGATCTGGTATCCACAGGCTATGGGTGGGGTACTCGATCGAGGAGCAAGCTATCCACCCTGTTCTACAAGATTCTCAGGGAAAGTACCCACCTTTTGGAACAGATTTTTGGGTCAAAAGTACGGGTGGTGATAACCCCACCGTATATCTCCTCTTCAATCACCCCACCTCTGCAGTCAGGATCCGCTAGAGTGACCCACCACTCATCAACACGTAGAAATGGGGGGGTAGTGGGGGTAGATAACAGGATCGAAATTGTTTCTTGGGGAGAACTGCAGAGTAAGAGTTTTCAGTCAATAAATTTTATCGTATACTTGATAAAGGTAAGTATAAATATTCCCTACAAATATTAATAAATGATTTTTTTGTTAACAAGTACTAAAAACAGGCGGCCGATAGTCGTCCAGCTAAAGGAGAAAACGAAAGGCCAGAAAGACCGAACTTGATCATCCGTCACGAGTGGCGGCCGGGCCGGGCCGCGGACTCGGCGACATGTACCGCGGGCCCCACCGAGTCTCGTTTACTCAAAGTTAAGTTAAAAATCAATACCAGTGGCACTTTAACTTACCTTTGAGTAAAGGGCACTGGCACCGCCGACGGTGAAGTAAAGACACTGCAGTGCGAACTTCTCACCGTTCCGAAGTTCAGCAACCCGGCCCGGGGCGTGTGACTGCCGCAGTGCAGTCGCCGCGGCCCCGGTGATCGGACGCCGGGCCGCGCCGCCGCACTGATCGCACTACGCCGGGTCCGGGCCCGCCGGCAAGTGACTCAGTGAGACCGGCGGTCCGATCGGACGGGCCGCCGCGGCCGCCCGGCCGGGCTCTGCCTCAGTGAGTCTTTTTTTTTCTTCTTTTTCTTCCTCCTTTACAGCCGTACAATCCGCGAAAACCACCCTACCCCCTTTTCTCCAAAAATATTGATGACCCGTAATTTCGTAATTAAATATACGGGTAGAAATGAGAAATAGGGGACCCCACCCTCACGTTTGCTATCTTTCCTTGCGTTTCATGCGACCTGCCCGCATCGGCTCCTGCTAGCACGAGCCGGGCAGAGGAACCCCCACTCCCCCCCCTCACTAAGACCTCTTCTTTCTCTTCCTCTCTCCTCCTCTCCTCTCTTGTCTCCTCTCTTCTCTCCTCTCTTGTCTCCTCTCTTCTCTCCTCCTCTCTCCTCGCTCCTCCCGTCTTCCCTCGACCTTCTCTACTTGTCTTCAGCTTGAATCCCTCCTCTTCATCCCCTCTCCCTCTTCGCCCCTCCTCTCCCACAACACCCCCACAACAGCTTCCCCTCCCTCGTCCCCACTCAAATTCAATCTTGTTCTTGTTGCGCACAGCCTTCGCTCGGATCAGCAATCTTCGCAACCTCACATCTCATTGCGGAGCTCCTGCATACCCAAATATGAAGTCTAGCTTCACCCTTATCCCCGTGCTCCTGCTGGCTTTCAGCCCTGAGCTCGCTACCTGCTTCGTTGGCGTCACTCCCGGGACCCTTCGCACCCCCAACAGGCTCCCAATCCTCAGGGGTACTCCTTCTTCCAAGGTGCAAGCAGCGCAGGGCTGTCCTTGGAGGAGAGCAGGCATGATCTGCGCATGTCAGGGTCACCCAGTGGGGGGCAGGGAACGGCCCCGAGCGCGGAGGAGGGGAACTTCTTCACAAGGATAGTCAAGGAGCGCTCGCTGTCGACCCTGGGCTGCCTGGCCGGCATCCTGGCCGGCTCTTACATCTCCTACCAGCTGATCAAGCTCGTGCTGTGGGGCGTGTCGAAGATCCTCAGCCTCTTGCTGGTTAACCTCTGCACCCTCTATCCCTTCCCCTTCTGCTACTGGGTTGTTCCCAAATGGGTGGCGCCAGTGATCTCGGGAATAGTCGTGCTGCTTACAATTGGCCCAATCCTCGCGTACGCTCCTTCGATGATCAGCAGCGCGGCTGTTCCCAAGTTCGAGCTAGAGCGACAGGTGACGGGGAACGGGATGACGCTGGAAGTTCGAAAGTATGACGCAATGTCAGTGGCTGAGATGGATGCGGTAAGAACGCAGTGCAAGTGATGAGGAGATGGTGATGGTGGAGGTGGCAGTGATGATGGAGATGATGGAGATGATGATGATGATGATGATGATTGTGAATGGATGGATTCGTTGGAAAGGATTGAAATGGACCTGGACTAGAGGAGGAGGAGGAGGTGGTGGTGGTGGAGGAGGAGGTGGTGGTGGTGGTGGTGGGATGACAAGATCTTTTCAGCCTGGCGACACGGTGCGAGACCGGATGAGCTTCTCGTTTGCACGTCTCACCAACTACCTGACTGGAAGAAACGTCGACAACCGGACAAGACGATCTGTCAGGCTTGGCATGAGCGGTGAAGTGGAGGAGGAGGAGGAGGAGGAGGAGGAGGAGGAGGAGATGGTTGTAATGGTGGTTGAGGCTGCTGCTGCTGCTGCTGCTGCTGCTGGTGGTGGGAGGGACTGAAGGAGGCCCAGGAATGATCATGATGAAGAGCCCTGCCAACGGGAAGAACACCGCATCCCTGATCCTTCCCTCTGCCCCATCCTATCCGATTCCCATGGACAACGACATCTACGTCCGGTGGGACCCGCTACCTCCCCTGCACCGGCGCCTCCTCCTCACCTTTCTCTTTCAGGACCATCCCACCAACGAGGTACGCTGTGGTGTCCTATGTCGGCGCCCTGCCCAACGATCAGGTCAGCTCCCTCCCCCTCCTTCTCGCCCCTGTGCCATGACTATGAGATATTGACATGTGTCGTGCCCAGGAGCTGAAGGATCGGGTGGAGGCGGTGAGGAACTCTAGAGCCTTGCCAGCGACTCTACTCACTCTCACCCTCAGGTCCGAGCTCTTGCCCAGCAGTTCAACATGAAGGTCAAGGACGAGCCCATCGTCGGGCAGGTGCGTGATCGCGCCGGTCGTTCGGGCGCGCCTCAGGTCAGCGCAGGTCCTCTCCCAGCTAAAGACGGAGATTTTCATCCCGATGGAGGAATAAGGGTCAGGAGTGTGAAAGCTCTAGAGCCAAAACCTAATGAGCTACTCCCGTGCTTCTTTAATCTCCTTCATCTTGTCTACCTCCTTGGCTCTCGCCCTCGCCAGCCCCCTCGGCTCCTCCTTGACCCTCGCCTGCTCAGCCTTCTCTTCCTCCTTTCTCTCTCGTTCCTGCCTCTCCTCCCTCTCTCTCCTCTCCTTCTCCCTCTCCTCCCTCTCCTTCTCCCTCTGTCTCTTCTTGAACTCCCTCGTCGTCTGTACATAATCCTTGTAGTTCATCGACGTCGCTGTCGTCACGCTGCTGGTGGATGGCGAGCGAGCCAGGTCTTCATCTTCCAGGTCCTCCAGGATGGCCTGCATGGCTGCGCTAGGAACAGCAGTGAACCTGTCCCACGACGTTGTCCTTGTGATGCGGTAGGAGTACTGACTGGGAAGGCGAGAAAAGTCGTCTGCCGATCCCAACCTCTGAAAGAACTCGCTCGCGCTGCGAACCAACATGATCAAAATCCGAACATAATGATTCGCAGCAAAGAAATCCAAGGGAAGGGAATAGGTAGGAGCAGCACGTTCATGAACAGGAGATGAAAGGGAGCACCAGGAATAGATGAGACAGCAGGAGAAAGAAGAGGAGGATAAAGCATAGCAGAATCAAAGCAGTAGGAGCGGCTGAGGAGCAGTTGCAAGAGCAGCCGCAGGCAGGCAGAGGAGGGAGAGCAAGAGGAGCAGCAGCAGAGGAGGCGGCGGCGGAGAAGGAGGAGGAGACGGAGGAGGAGGAGGAGGAGGAGGAGGAGGAGGAGGAGGAGGAGACGGAGGAGGAGGAGGAGGAGGAGGAGGAGGAGGAGGAGCAAATGAGAAGTCCTCACATGGATCCCTCCTTGTCCAGTCCCTTGACCTGAATCGTGACCACAGCTCATTCTCAGCATGCAGAGATAGCAAACAAGCTCACCAGAGGCTTCGAGAGCTCTTGATACACGAAGTAGCTCATGTACGCACAGAAGGCCAACCCGGGAAGGGCAGCGAACAGATACATCCTCACTCCTGAATCTTCGAGGTCAGCAGCGCAAGGCGATCATAAGGCTTCTAACCTCCCTCCCTCTCCTCGCTGTCTCTCCCCCCTCTCCTCACCGTCTCCCCAGAAGATGATGACGACGAGCAGCAGCACGAAGGGTAGGAAATGCGCCGGGATGCTGTGAAAGGTCCCGCGCATCTGCAGAGGCTGGTATGCTGGCAGTTCGTCCTTGCGGAGCCCCTCAGTCACGAGCTTGCGCAGCAACAAGACGTCCCTCCTCTTGAGCCGGATAACATGCTCTTCTGACTGGTCGTCAGAATTCACTAGGCTCATTATGCTTCCGCCGTCCCTGGACCGCTGCTTCTTCAAGCGAAAGAGCTGGGAGGGATATGAATACGAGGACATGTCCGAGACTGAAGGCTGGAAGGGCTTGTGCCTTGACTTGTTACCATCTATCACTATGGACGTGGAATGTGTTGACATGTTGGTGGAGATCAAGTTCACCAAGAGGATACGGAGCGGAAGACGGAGAGGAGAGGAGAGGAGAGGAGGAAAAGGGGAGTCTCTGAACAGGGGGAGAGCAAGAGAGGAGGAGTCCGGGAGGAGGAGATGACGAGGGGGGGGGGAATGTGGAAAAGGAGCCTCGGAGGACAGAGAGCCAGTGAGGAGGAGGGGGAGGAGGAGGAGGGGGAGGAGGAGCAGGACAGCGGCAGGAGGAGGAGGAGGTCAAAGCGGCTCGCCCAGCACCGCGGGCAGCTTCAGCACCGGCGGCCCCGCGCTCCCAGCCATGATCTTGCCGAGTCCGCCGGTTGTCGAAACAAAAAGTTTGACTGACGATCAAGTTCAAGTACCGGGTGGTTCTACCGGGCCTGGAAGGGGTCCGGTTCTCAGTCCAGCCCGGCCGCCGATGGCGCAGGTCGGACCCGGACCTTCTTCACGGGCCCGGGCCGAGTAACGGTCATTTGTTTCGGTAACGGTTTTAAAAAGAGTAAAATACAAATGATGGGTGCAGAGTAGGGGAATCAAAAATACTTTTAATGTGGGCAGTTGTAGATATGCGAGCCATGGAACCAAATACGATGGTTCTGGTACAAAAAAACAGTACCGATAGCCCAAAATGTACCGAATCTTCATACAATAACTTTCAGAAGATCATATACAATATTGTAAGAGAACTACTGTGATGAGTTATTTGTACCTTTTGCAACTTTCTTGGTAGGGGAGAATCATTCAGTACAGTACTGTTTTTAAAATATCCTTTGTAAAATAGACCGTGCCCCCTGCAAAGACCAGCCTCGACTCCCCATTAAAAAAAGCCGACCACCAGATGACCCCACCCCCCTCCTTCCCAATAATTTCAAGTAGGGGTGTACGAAATTTGATACACCCCCACCCCTGAATTCCCCTTGAAATACCCCTGAATATATGGTCATGGCTTTACGGTACCCCACCAGCCTTTTCAGAGATTCAGGAACCAACCCGGTCATTCCGACCTGACCCACTACCCCTCCATGCCCCACAGACACACCACCCCTCCTTCACACCATATTCTTTCCACCACCCCACCCGTTGCAATGACTTTTGTATTTTACTTATTCACTTTCGTGTCCACCGACAATTATTCCGATCATACCACCCCCCCTCTTCCTCAGCGCCCCGCAAAGGGGGTTGCTCTACCCTCTTCAAACAGGTCCACTAGCACCCCCCTTTCCACATTCACACCTACCACCCCTACCCTCGTCACACTCATCCAAGTTTTATTTGACCACCCTACCCCATGATTAGCTTCCCCCTCCTGGCAGGACCACCCGTGGCCTTTCTGGCTTTTGACTGATAGGTACTTGTACTACCCCCAGCGACCTCTACAGCAACCATTTGACCACCCATGGCTGCAGTCCCATTCTTCCTCTGACCACCCCGTCCTTGGACCGTCCATCTATACCCCACCCCCGAAGTTACACGCCAAGTCAAGGGTAGATACGATCTTGGTATGGAGATTTCCCTGAAAACATTTTTTATTCTTAAAACTATTTTGATATCTTTTTATGAAAAAGAGTCTTTTCAACCTGCTGCGCCCCCTCCCAGTACCAATCCGCTAGCAGGGCTTGACTACAATTGTTTTATTCTGTAGCAAGAAGACATATAGAGTTTTACGCCTATAAATCTTTTACATCACAGCGGCGGTTATGGCTCCCAGAGGATGCAGCGAACTCCAGGAGGCAGCGGAGGAGGAGGAGGAGGGAGGGAGGGAGGGAGGGCAGCACGGGATATCGCATTGCAAAAGGATATGTGGCAAGAGGAAGGAGGGCAATGGAGAAGGATGCCATTCCACAGGATACGAATCAGCATTGATCAATGGCAGTAGCGAGCATGACACAATGCATGACAGCAGGAGATTAGGAGGATGAGAGTACAACTCTGACATCCATAACCCTGAAATAAGGGATAAAGTTTTAGCGCACGTCAGATCAGAGAGACGAGATTGGGCAATTTCTTGGTAGATTCAGCCATTCTCTGGCGTGTGTAAATCTTTTCGAGCAAGCTAGACGCAACGCGCTAGTGCGCACGGCGATGGTTCAAACTCACGTCTTCCGGGTGCAGGCATCAGTTGAGACCTGAAACAATTTCGACCAGCAAGAAAGGAATCACGCCTGGTGCGTCAGATCTGCTGGCAGTCGTCAGCGAGCTGATGTTGAGCAGAGAAGGCGAGGGGGCAAGGGACTGGTAGTAGCAAGCCAACCTTAGCCGAGGTGCCTCTTGTTGTCTCGTTTGCGATCTAGTGGGCCTGAACAAGTGTACAGAGGTTCTCAAACGTGATGGGCGGAGCGATATCATCGAGGAAATCTTCAAAGCCCTTGGTGACACTTGGTCGATGAATCTCAATGAAGTGAAGTATTTTGGTCAGGCGGCAGCAGCAGATAAGGACAACTCGCAGAACAATCGCCGGCTGTCAGTAGCAGGTGCATTGGCTCCGAGTTAGCATGAGCTTGTCGTCACTGCGATCTACCTAGGTGACAAGAAGAACTTCCCCGTAGCCGAGAAAGGAGTTGTCGGGCAGGTACGAGCTGACAGTCTCCATTAGTCATAAACAACAAGTCACGACGACAGCGATGCTTTCATTCTCAAACTATCTTGCAGACGCTAGATCGTGGCTCGAATGCCTTCATCAACTACTTTGCAATGTCGAATGCTGGTTTGTTCCATGTTGCTCTCATGCCGCTGGTGACTGTGTTGCTCTCGGAAGGATACGAGCCTGATGGCATCAAGAAAACCAATCAGGCAAGTGAGGTTTATCACCGCATTAGTTCGACTCATATGCTGAATACCAGGATGCCTTCATATCGATGATGGAGTTTGGCGACCCTTCAGTCTCCTTCTTTGGTATCACAAGAGCATGGGTTGGTTGCTTGTCCTCTCTTGATGATTCAAATGTCAGGTGTATTTGATGGGCATGGAGCAAGCGGGCATTTTGTATCTGGTTGATGAAAACTGAATTCTTACAAGTGCGATTGATCCTTGTGTCCAGGATATGTGAAGAAGGAACTGCCAAAGCTGATTGACAAAGAAATCTTAAAGTAAAACATCTCATGGATTTTGTCAAGCAAAATTGATCATGTTTTGTTCAGACAAGAATCTCAAAAGAACGATGTAGATGAAGACCTTGTTGGTAAAATTCTGATACAGGTGCTCGTTCTTACTGAGAAAAGGAAAAGGGGTTCTGAGTGAAATGTTATCAGGCCTTTGAGAAGATTAACAACAAGCTGGAAAGCGACAAGGTCGATCCGAGCTCACATACTGAAGCAACATGCTTCGTCCCCTGACTCGCTGTATGCTGCAGTCCATCGATTCCAGTCTGAGTGGAACGACAGGTGATAACTACAATGATATTCTTGATGCATGATTTTTGAATTGTCTTGTGAAATCTTGCGATCCCCATCTGACATGTACGTGATGTCAGCTGTTGGAGGATTTATCTTAGGAAAGAATCCAAAATCTCGAACAGTATGCCTGCTGTTGACCATTGCAATGATCTTCTCATCGAACGTCGGAATAGATTGTCATGGCAAACTCTGGCGACTCCAGAGCTATCATTGGCTATGAGAAGGTTATAATGCCTTGCAGTCGAGGTCGTGTTTGTTGTGATCGTCAACCATTCCAGGGAGGAAAATATCTGGCTGCCGAACTCTCTATCGACCAGAAACCAGGTTTGATAGCAGTCGTTGAGAGATATCAGGCTGTGATGGTATGGGCTACAGACCGACCCGATGAGAAAAGTAGAATCATCAGCTGCGGAGGAAGGGTCGAGGTTGATTTCTTCTCCTCTCGTCCTCCTCGTTGATCGCGTGGCAGCCCCTGATGGATGAGAATGGTTATGCCATCGGCCCTCACCGAGTTTGGTTGCCCAACATGATGCTTCCTGTGAGGCTCACCCTCTCCCTCCTCCGCGGCGACTCTTCTCCTGCCTCCCTCCTCTGTGATTGCTCCTTGATCCCCATGCCGCTTGTTCCTCGCCTCTGCTCTCCTCCCCCTTCTTGTTGGATAGCTCATGCTCGTTAGGGATTGGCCATGGCGAGATCCATCGGCGACGACATCGCATCGAGTGTGGGAGTGCAAGCGACCCCAGGCGAGAAGTTGTTCTCGTTTCTTTCATGCGACTGACAGAGGCGTTCAGAGATCATGACGTACAAGATCGAAGAGAAGGACAAGTTCATGGTCATTGCTTCTGATGGAGTAAGCCTCAACCCCTGCCCTCCATCCTCGCCGTCGCTTCACTCACAAGCTTTCAGGTGTGGGAGTTTCTGTCGAACGAGCAGGTTGTTGAGATCGTCAAGGGATGTCAAGGAAACCCGGAGAAGTGAGAAAGTCTATCTTCACCTTTTGTGCTTCCCTGCCCTGCCCTGCCCTGCCCTGCCCTGCCCTGCCCTGCCGTCCCTTCTGCGCTGCTCTCTCTCCTCCGTCATACTGCTACTACTATTCCTCTTATTTCCGTGGCTCTTCGTTCACGATAAGCCCTGGAGCACTGTTTGATGTGAGATTGTCTTCAGAGCTGCCTCCGAGTTGTGCAGTCGCTCTCTGCGCTGCTGGAAGGCAGAAGAAGAGGTGAGGAACTTGAGGCAGGCGTTCATCTTCTCGTCTATCCTCGTTGCTTGTTCGCGATCCTGCTGCTGCTGCTGCTGCGATAGTGTCAAGTGTCGAACTTGTCGGTGTTCTCAAACTGTTTCCAGGTCGTCGATGACATCACCGCTCTCGTTGTGTACTTTAAGCATTGATTCTCTCCCATGTTTGTTGCGCCCCATTTGAGCAGGCAGAAGAGTCTCTGCCATTCGTTTTGCAATGGCGCTGGCAGACATGACATGTCGCAATCATCTGTTTTTGTTACGACAGTGTAAGATTTCAACATGAATAATCGTCATTTCTTGCAGCTAAAGCTTCAGCTCTCAGCGAAGAGATTCCTGGATGTCGGCCATAGTCACCATGTCATACAGTCACAGTCACTCTGCCGCAGCTCTTGTCCTCCCGCCATCATTAGCAGCAGCATCTCCATCATAATTATCATCTCGATCATAATTGTTATCATCATCAACAACAACAACCGCAACATAATTATCATCATCATCATCATCATCATCATCATCACCTCTGCATTCATTCCACACACAACAGCAACCAACCTTGCCGCTTGCTCTCTCATGGATGTGATGTCCTTGAGCGGGATTCTTCCACTTAGCTGTAGAAAGCAAGTCCTCAGTACTTCCCTCCCCTCCTCTCGTCTCCCCTCCTCCTCTCGTCTCCCTCCCCACGTCTCCTCTCGTCTCCCCTCCCCTCCCCTCCTCTCCCCTCCCCTCCTCCTCTCCACTCCCCTCCCCTCCTCCTCTCCTCTCCCCTCCCCTCCTCGTCCCTTCCCCCTCCTTTCTCACCCTAATGCGAGCGAGGGGTGACGTGAGGCCAGCAATCGACTCTTTGGCACCTCCTCTTCCTCCTACGTCTGTCGTGATCTGCTCCTCTCGCACAGGCTCGATCTCATCCTCCTCCTCTCCCTCCTGCTCTTGGGGACGAGAGGGAGGAGCTTGATCTGAACTCCTCTCCTGCCATGGCATGAGAGGGCAGGGAGGTCAAGAAGTCACCCACCTCGTCGAGGAGAGGAGCAACGGAGTAGGTGAGCCTCGCTAACTTGCCATCCTCTGTCATCAGATGTGAGGAAGGAAGGAGTGAAGAAGATAGAGAAAGACGAGGAGGAGGAGCGGAGGAGAGAGGACGAGGGGGAGGGGGAGGGGGGGGAGAAAGGTCTCAACCTCCCCGAGTGGAGGAAGGAAGGCTGGATGAAGTTTGGCGCCTGACAGACGCGCAGACATTGAGGTCGATCATCTTCTCCTGCAGCTACTGCTCAGCGACAGGAGGAGGAAGAGGAGGATGAGGAGGAGGAGGAGGAGGAACCTCGAGGGCGAGAAAGCTCGCGAGAGATTCGCTGCCTGTAGAGCGACGTCAATCGTGAAGGAGAGATGATGGGAAGGAGGGAGAGGAGATGATGGGAAGGAGGGAGAGGAGATGATGGGAAGGAGGGAGAGGAGAGCAGAGCAGAGCAGAGCAGAGGAGGGGAGCGGAGGGGAGAGGAGGGGAGAGGAGAGGAGAGGAGAGGAGAGGAGAGGAGAGGAGAGGAGAGGAGAGGAGAGGAGAGGAGAGGAGAGGAGAGGAGAGGAGAGGAGAGAAAGATTGTCTCACCAAGCACCTCAACGATCCTCATGACGGCGGTGAGAAAGTCTTGGATGAGATCCTGCAAGCAAACAGGATGAGGAGCGAGCAGAAGAAACTCTCATGCTCTTCCCTTCGGCGGCTCAAGCTCTTCCTGTCGCTTCCTGCGATGAGGATCCGTCGGTCGGCGTACAAGAGACGAGCTGGAGGAGGAGGGGACGATCGGTAAGCTGGAAGCTCCTGGAGCAGATTCTGCAATATGTTCAGCAGAGAAGGTTGGGACAGGCGCCTGACCTCGTGGAGGGAGCAGAAGTGTTTGAATCGCTTCATCATGCTCCATGAAAGGCTGCCATGAACCGATCAAGACAAGAACATGCTCCTGCTCCTGCTCCTGCTCCTGCTCCTGCTCCTCTGCTCCTGCTCCTGCTCCTGCTCCTGCTCCTGCTCCTGCTCCTGCTCCTCTGCTCCTTGCCCTTCTGCCACTGCGCCTGCTGCTCCCCCAATGCTCACCGCTTGTCGCACGGATGTGAAACTTCGAGAGTGTAAAACGTGACACCGTCGATGAGATCTGAGGGCGAAAAACGAGAAGCGAGAAGATGAGAGAGAAAATGACGCTTTGAGTGAAGAGAGGAGAAGAGAAGAGGAGAAGAGAAGGAGAGGAGAAGAGAAGAAGAGGCGAGGAGAGGAGAAGAGGAGACGAGAAGAGAAGGAGAGAGCAAGGAGGGGGGAGGGGAGGATCTGACTACCTGCCCTGGTGACAGTAGCTGAGGGCAGCTGCAGAATGAGTCATAAGAGGAGAAGAGCAGGAAGGAGAAGTGCAAGCAAGGAGGGACGGGCCCATGGAGAAAGGGGGAAGAGGGAGAGAGGGAGAAGGGAGAGAAACAGCGCAGGGGACAGGGAGGGGAGGGGATGGGAGGGAGGGGAGAAAGGTCACAGAGAGGAAGGAGGGTGGAGGAGACGGGGTTCTTTACCAAGGAGGGATGCGGGGAGAGGGCGAGGAGGAGGAGCCAAGAGGGCCAAGACTTCAACCAGAGGACAGGAGAACGACGAGCGAGAGATTGTCCGAGACAGATGTCTGCGTTGAGAATGTCAACCCTGCAGCAGCAGCAGCAGCTCCTCCTGCTCCTGCTCCTGCTCCTGCTCCTGCTCCTCCCCCTCCCCCTCCTGCTCCTGCTCCTCCTTATTCTACTTGTTCTCAGATGTCTACCGACCGACTTCTTCCTTTTCTTTCACCGGCCCTCGACTTTCCCTTACCTGCCAGTCTTTCTTCTGCTTCGAAAGCGCGACGGCGCTGCGGGGTAAACAGATTCAGCACGTTGAAATCTCGTGTCATCGCAGAGCTGTCCAGCTGAGTTGGACATCGATCGATCTCACCTGCTCATGCAGCTCCATCTGCATGCTCTCTAGCGCATGGCTCAGCTTCTGCAGCTCAACACGTCACTGGCCACCAGAGGGTCCGAGGGATCGGGTGCCTGCATGTTCGATCGCTCGGCCTGAAGGCTCTCGACTAGCGAGATGTGGTTGGGCGTTGTTGCCATCCGCACGCTCCTCGTGACGACTGCAGGCTGACGTCACCATGGCGTCACAAGCGGCAGCAGCTGACATGGTGAAAGTTCCTGCCCTGACCGCACGGGGTCTTGAGGAGTGTTGGTGTTGGACCGCATCCTGACCATCGACAAGTGAGGAGGAGGAAGGACGAGCAAGAAAAGGAGGGAGGGAGGGAGGAGGAGGGAGGGAGGGAGGAGGAGGGAGGGAAGGAGGGAGGAGGAGGGAGGGAGGGAGGGAGGGAGGGAGGGAGGGAGGGAGGGAGGGAGGGAGGG
>NW_005434627.1:259014-271856 GCF_000315625.1 Guillardia theta CCMP2712
GAGGAAAGATTCTATGGCGCTTCATCGTTCCAACTCACGTCCGCAGACTCTTCAGACTATCTGCCTTCCGCAGGAGAGCAGCTTCCAACTCCCTCACCCTTAGCAAGCAACTCAGCCACAGCCATCAACCGCCCCTCCCCCCCTCCCCCTACCTCTCAGATTTCGCTTGTATCCTCACTTGCGACAGCCTCTGCAGTTCCTCCAGCTCCGTTCTCAGCCTGACGAGCATCTCAGCTTCATGGCTGCTGCCGCCAGGGTCGGACCTGGCGATCTCTCGGCTCTCGATGGCGCTGTCGACTCGTTCTTGGGTCTTGAACTCCCTGACCACCATCGTCAGCAGCTGACATCGTCTCCATGGCCGTCAGTTCGCATCCACATCATCATTCCCATCACCGTCACTTTCAAAATCATTGTCGCCTTCATCATCATCTCAATATCATCATCATCATCTCCATCATCATCATCTCCATCATCTCCATCATCATCATCATCATCATCATCTCATCATCATCATCTCCATCATCTCCATCATCATCTCAATCATAGCAGCTGCTGCTCCTTATCCTGTCACGACAGACTCACATCTCGCTCATAGACCGCCGGTGACTCGAGTCAACATCCTTCAACATGGATACCATGGCATCCTGAGCATTCAACTTGGCCTGTAAAACCACAAGATCCCGTCACACACAGCAGTTCTCCTCATCATAACACTCACCTGCATCTCGACGATCGCTAGTTCACTTTCATGTCTGATCCTGCTGATCTCCATGTCTTTCTCCTGTCCTCACACCATCACAGCAACTTCTCAACATCGTCATCGCACTTGTTCGAGCTCAACAAGAGCCTCCTCCAGCTCGTTCACTTCATCCTGCCCAGCTTGTCACTCGCACGCAAGACGATGGGGAACGTCGGCCCTCACTTGTTTGTCTTGTGCGATGCTCTCGAGGAAAGAGATCCGTTGTTCCAGCGCCTGTAGTGTAAGGCGCAGTGAGAGTCTTTGACAAAGAGGACGACGACAACATCATCATCATCATCATCATCATCATCATCATCATCATCATCATCATCATCATCATCATCATCATCATCTCACTGAGTCTTTGACGACGAGGACGAGGACGGCATCATCTCCATCATCATCATCATCATCATCTCCATCTCAATCATCATCATCAACAACAACAACAACAACTCAATCACCACATCTTTCAACACACCGAGATTTGCGACTCGAATCCTGTCCTCAGCGCGCTTATTGTGTTTTCATGAGTGCACATCAAAGTTTCAACATGTCGGTTGTGTCGGCTTGTTATTGATGCCAGGCTTTCAGATGCTGACTCCGCTGAAGATGTCTGCTCTAGATGCTCGTTGTTGTGAGTTTGCAGACTTGACAACTGATCGAGTTGTTCTCCAAGCTCGATCGTGGTACATGTCGCCTCCGCGCTCACCGTCTGCAGGACGTTTTCGTCAACTAGACTTGCACCCTGTCATACAGACGTCTTCACCTGAAGCTCATTGCACAATGTCTCGAGAGATCTGCAGACTTGTTCGAGCAGAGCACGTTTCTGCCGCTCGTGATACCTGCAAGCAAGTATCAACTCCATGATCAGACGCTACCACCAACAAAAGTAACATAATCCTCCTCCTCCTCCTCATCATCATCATCATCATCATCATCATCACCTCAATCATCATCAACAACAACTTCATCTACTTCATCATCATCACAATCACTGCCCTATCACCTGCTTGTTTGCTCGAGGATATGCAAACTTGTCTGCTTGTGTTTCACCTGCAAAAACTGAGATGTTATCCACCCTCGCGGTTCGATGCTCACCATCTCCATCCCGATGCTCAGCTTCTCTTCAACGCTTTCGATGTCCCTCTGCAGCTTTTCAACGGATTGTAGAGATTCAGCCCATGACGACGTCGAGCTCGTGTCGGCGAACTGACAAGGCTGGACAGTCTGTGTATCCGCCAGCAGACAGATTGTCTCCTTCAACTCATCACAGACGTCCTTCCATCCAATCAGACAACATCGACAAACACGGTCAATCCACCTTCAGGGCTGTCTTGACATGCCGCTGCTCCCACTGCAACATTGACAACCTGTTCGAGGCCACTTTCAAGTTGTTTCCATTCAGCACCGATTGCGAGCTGACGACATGCGCTGATGTCAAGGTGGAGTGCAAGGGTGAAGAGACTGAGATCACCTTAGTTCTCGAACTTCTTCTTCTAGGTCAATCACACGCGATTCCAAACTCTCGTTGTCACTTTTGGCAGCTTCAAGCTGCTCTTCCAACTCTTCCACCTTCATGTCAACGAAACGGAAGGATGAAAGGATAGCAAGTGTGAATGATGAGGAACGAGGAAAACCAGCGAAGGGACGAGGGGGCGAGGAGGAAGGGGGAAACGAACAGGAGGATCAGCAAGACAAGGAAGTGAAGAGAAGGAAAGAAACAGGAGGAAGCGAGTTCACCACGAATTCCGCGCAGGAGACAAGAGGGTCCAGAAAGGTTTGCCCAATCACATTCAGCTACGACTGAATGATAGGAGAGAAAAGTCACCTTCAAGGCAAATCGATCCTTGTTAGCCCTTGCTTCCATCAACAGCCCCGACATCGTTGCAAAGTCAGTGCTGAGCGAAAGCAGGGAGGGTCTCAGCTCCGCCTGAGGATGTGAGTGAGGAACGTCGAGCGACGCGCCCTTGGCTACCTCAACATCGTGCACCTCCTGTAACAGACTCTGGTAGCTGCCCGTGAGATGTTTCTTTTCCTACGTCCTCTTGTCATCTCATCGTACAAGGCGCATGCTAACTCACCACGAGGTACATCCTCTTCTCTTCTTCCAGCCCTTCCAGCTGGAGTTTCAGCCCCGACAGACAAGCCTTGAGATCGCTCTCTCGCTCGGCAAGAACTTTTTCCCTCTCCTTGGCGAACTCCAACTACCACGATCGTCAGGCCGAGCACAAGAGTCTGAAAGCTCACGTCTTGTTCTGCAAGTTTGTATCTCTTCTCGTAATCTTTGCTCGCCTCCATCAAACATTGAACTTCAGCATCGAGCTCTTTGATGCGCTCTTGCATAAACGACACTTTGCCATCATTGCTCTGCCCCCAGATGTAAACAAACAAACAGGAAAAATTGGATATTTTTCTTGCCTCGTTATTTGATGATTGCTTCGATGCCACCTGCTTTCCCTGACACATTGCTTTTGTTATCTCCAATTTCCACAATTTTTCACAGGGAAGACAACAAGAACAATGGTTTCACCTGTCTCAACAAAGCGTCGTAAACCTTTACAATTTCATCATGTATTGCGTGGGCGATCAATCGAGATTGTTCTGAGACAGCACACTTTTGTGCACTCTCATTCAAGACATGCTTGATAGAAGTTGCAACATCTTCGAACACTCCCCGATGCCCTAAACTTCAAGGTGAGGAGTAGATCACGTTGATACGAAAGCACAAGACGGTTTTGCAATCACCGTGCTCAAGAGATTGCGATCTCCTACCTGTCTTCGCATCACCATGACACAGTTCTCCAGCTTCAATCTTGTCCAAGATAGTCTCCTTCATCATCTTGTGCAATGTGCCGGGAAACAGGGCTTCAACTTCAGCTGAGCTGACTACTTGCGGTCCCTCAGCATATGACTTAGGGGCAACAGCAGCATCTTTGGGAACGATGTGGAAGTCACTTCGGTCTACACTCCGATCCAAGCTCTCGCTCGACATCTCAACGAAGCCGCTGGCTGAGGATGAAGGAGGGAGGAACTGGACCTCATTCGACACACAACGACTGTATGTTTGCATGTCGACCAGGAAAGCTTTGAACTCGACCGATGAAGAGTATTTGTACGTCAGGCACGCGTGAGCGTTCTTACATGCTACTCTCCTCCCCTGGTGCTCGATGGCCCATGCAACGCGGTCCCCGACCGAACCGTCCCTTTCCAGCGTACCGTCTTGGTGCACTTTGATGCTCCACACCTTGGATGTGTCCTCTGATCCATCGGCAGCCTGAACGGCCTTGAGCCCATTCTTCGTAAGCTCTTCATTTTCTGGCTGTTCTCTCAGCTCATTCTTCTCATCTTCTGCATTGGCTCGCTGTTCACTGGGGACGTTCTTCTGATCTTGTACAGTAGCTCGCTCTTCACTCTCCTGCACAAACACACCCTCCCGCAGCACTTGATCCAACCTGCTCCTCTCATCCGAACGGAAATCCCAGGCAATATCATTCGTACTGACATCAATGAGCTTGCTCACATTCCACCCATAAGGTCCGAGGAACTTGTCTTTCTTCAACACTCGCAGCCTCTGTCCCTGATACTCAATGACCGGATGTTGTTGAGACACGGCCTCCTTCATGTTACACAAGTTTGTTGGAACAATCGCCTCTAGTTGAGCTGCGACGATGGACTCTGCAACAAGATACTCTATCAGAAGTCACAGGACAACTCGTGTTTACAATGTGTGTCTCAGATGCAGCCTGTCAGCAACTGATATGTGTCCCTTCTCGCGTCGTTCGATGCTTCCCCACAGGTTTCCACAAACCCCACGACAGTCTGCGATGTTCTCCGATTAGATCAAGAGCTAGCAGGACGAACTGACTTGGTCCGCCATCAGAACTTTGTGTTCATTTCAACATTTTGGCATGGAAACCAGCCATGTCGCCCTCTCACACACCCTCTTCCTCCCCCTCCTCCTCCTGCTCGAACAACCATTTCAAAAATCTTTGCTCGCCGACCACCCTACCCCCCTGGCTCCACCAACAAAACACCCTCGAGGTGAATACCCCTCTACTTGACTTGAACTACCCTCCTTTGGCCACATGCCCACCCCACCCCCAGCCGATCAGCAAAATTCAAGCTGGGGCGGGCTCTCGAGCTTCCGGGCCCAGTGATCCGAGATCCGAGCCTCGTGTCTCAGTTTCTCAGGCTTCCGAAGCATAGCGTTGCCGTTCCGTATCCTTGTCGGATCAGTCAACCAGGGTGGTTCTCATAGTAGTTTTAGTCAAATTAAAGCGGCAAGAGAAAATTGAGCTAAAAATGTTTGCTCCGTCAATTTATGTACCTTTTTCGTTGCCAGGGGCTGCCGGGCCATCCAAGACGAGAAGGGCAATGTTGAGCAAAACCTTCCTCTATTTGATATGAATAGGCGTGTATAGTTGACTAAATAATCATGAGGTGGCTCGGGGTAGGTATTCAAATGATTTGAATCTTTCCAACGGCCTCCAGCCCGTGTTGAGGGGTAGGGGGTAGTGCAAACTTCTCGTATCAATCTAAAACACTTGTAAACGACCTCACACTTGCCCCGGTCTCTTCCCTATCCCACTACTCCCAATGTACTCAGGGACTGTTTGCTCAGCTGCTGAGCGCAGTCAAGGACCATGGCCCCTCAATGTTAACTCCTGAAAGTGCCAGGCAAGTACTGAGATCAAACAGCTCAATTCTTGGCTGAGAATCACACCTATAGTAGGTTGAATGTGAAAGGTATGCATCGAAATTTGCACTTGCGTACCAAAGCACTCATCAGCTATAGGTGCTGGTTATTCACTTCCAGAAGAAGGGAAACATGAAGGGAACCGATCAGAGAAGCAACCTTCGAAGACATAAAGGAAATTCGATTCTCCTTGTTGTGTTGACGCCCTAGCTTCCTTTACCTGAATGCTTCGTCGGTTGAATATGAAACATATTTCAAGAGACTTCCTGTTGCTTTGCCATGATTGCGTTTTTTGAGGCTTCTCCCAACCTATTGTAATATGGCGGTGTCATTTGTGAGGAGGTGAGGAGTTTGAGAGGCTGGGGGAAGGAGAGGGGAGGGGTTGGAAGGGAAATGGACGCCTGGGAGGCCAGGCTAGTTGATATGCCTGATCGCTGCGAGAGGAGATGCCGGAGGAGAGACTGTTTACTCAAGACCACTAGCGAGGAAGGCAGGAGGGCGAGGAGGACATGAGAGGAGAGGAAGGAGAAAGCTACGGGTAGAGACGGTTTACTTGACAGCACTAATGAGGAAGGGATGCTTCAGAGCCTCCAGTGCCGTAATCCTCGTGCGGGGATCGATGTCGAGGCAGCAGTTGAGGAAGTCCCAGATCGCATGTTTCTCATCCACCTCCAGCCAGTCCTTGCATCCCGCATGCGCGCCCAGGGAGCTTGACAAGGTCCGCCATGTTTGCTTGAAACCGCGGGCATAGCTGAGATGCAGTTCCAATGGTGGAATCTGAATGACATCAAGTTAGCAACCTCAGGCCTCCCTCCTCCATATCACCCTCATCCTCATCCTCTTGATACAACAACGCCGACGACAACAATTTTACCTTAACGTCGAGCTTGAAATCTTCGATAACATCTCTGATCTTATCTCTGTACTGACCCGTATACCCATAGTTGTGCTTCCACACAGCATCCATGCTCTTGATGTACATGCGCAAGCTGCTCAGACAGTCAGACAAGCGCACTTCCAAGGTACACAAAGAGATCTCCATCGTTGCCGTGACTATGTCGTTATGCTGGAACCATTGGAACTGTGTCGTGCGGCACAGCAGGGTAAGCAGTACTACCCCAGCAGCCCACACGTCCACTGCTGTGGTCTGGCACTGCATGCCCATGAGCACTTCGGGCGCTCGGTATCCCCGAGTTCCCGCGCGGTTGACTGGACGTTCGAATTTGACCCCTGAGTTCCTCACTGTCACCGATGCGTTCGTCTTGCTGACGCCCAACAT
Organism: Guillardia theta CCMP2712; assembly: GCF_000315625.1. Classification (NCBI taxonomy): domain Eukaryota; class Cryptophyceae; order Pyrenomonadales; family Geminigeraceae; genus Guillardia; species Guillardia theta. The sequence goes on from NW_005434627.1 coordinate 265,732, forward strand.
GATCCGCCTCTTCGCCATCTGCTGCGCCATCTCTAGTTTCTCCTGCTCCTTTTGATTCCGCGAGGAGCGAGAGCTGGCCGTAGAAACCTCACAGGGCAAGATGTTGCCGATGCTGCGGCCTGATGAATGCATTTGTTTCTATGCCAGCCCAAAGTCCACAAGCAAGTACTTCTTATTCCTTCTGTCGTAGAGCCTCCGAGGAAGTTATTCAATTTCACGTCTCGATGTATAATAAATGTATAATGTATAAGACAGTTCTTGCTCAAGACCGAGTTTAATGCACACTGTGACACGAAACCACTGAGAATTGAGGCAGCACCGTCTGCACATGAGACGTGACTCCCGACTGTCACAGTGGTATGCTAGAATATGAAACTCAAGCATCATTGCAACGCCGCCGCTGTTCATCACACGGACGGCCCACTGCCCGGTACCGCCGGGCATTGCCGCCGCGTGGGGCCGCCGCCTGGCTCGGAACTTGACTCTCACCCGGGTCAGTGACCGTTCAACCGTTCAACGGTTGACTCACCGGTAGCCTTGAAGCCTGGGACCGGTCCGCCGGAGAGTCCGGCTCGCCCGGCCGCGGCCGTCGGACCTTGAGTTTTCAGTGTTCAATCATAACTGATGGCAGCGGGGCTATCTGATCGGACTGGCCGCACTGCAGTGCGGCATGGCTGGCATGCTGATCCCGGCATTAAGAGTCGGCAGTGCCGACGGTGACCGTGTCACGCGCCGGGCTGCGGCCGCGCCGGACTCGACTCGGAGGCTCGGAGCCCGCGTCCGACTCGGAGGCTGGCCTGCCTGGCATTGCCGCGCCCTGAGCCCCGGGCGGCGCTGACTCATGGCATGCCGGAACTTGGAACACTCAGTGCGCCCGAAATGATTCAGGGCCACAAAAAATATTTGGAACAACTTGAAAATTGAGGGGTTGTTCGGCCTGAAATCTTTGTGTGTCACGCAAGCAAGTCCAACCTACATGGAACAACGTGAAAATTGAGGGGGTGTTCGGCCTGAAATCTTTGTGTGTCACGCTCCTCCAAGTTTCAAGTTGTTCCATATAGTTTGGAGCAAGTCCAACCTACATGGAACAACTTGAAAATTGAGGGGGTGTTCGGCTTGAAATCTTTGTGTGTCACGCTCCTCCGGCCTGAAATCTTTGTGTGTCACGCTCCTCCAAGTTTCAAGTTGTTCCATATAGTTTGGAGCAAGTCCAACCTACATGGAACAACTTGAAAATTGAGGGGATGTTCGGCCTGAAATCTTTGTGTGTCACGCTCCTCCGGCCTGAAATCTTTGTGTGTCACGCTCCCCGGCATCGCAAGTCAGCTTTGATGGCCATTATGGCCTTCACAGGCGTGGCTGGCCCTCCGAAGCTCAATCATGATGCATCGCCAATACGATATCAAATATCAAAATAAAAATATCAATGTTGAAAGTTTCCCGCCACTGTGAACTCTGCGAAGCCGTACAGATATGAGGATGTGCAGCGTTTGACAGAGCAAGACAAGTCAGGTGAGCATTTATCTCTTTTTTTTTCATCGAAATTATCACGGGAAGAGATCCAAATGACGTGTTCTTGATGCAGGTTGGAATGATTTGCAGCCTTTGGCAACTTGTATGAGATTGATGAACGGGTGAAGACTTTGGCAAGTGCCCAACCAATATTACAAACCGGTATCCAGGAGTACGTAGACGTACCAGTAAGCCGCCCAGCATACAAAACTCTCGAGACAATGGCTGCATACGAAGGGGTTTTCGACACATCGCAGAACTGTCCCGATGTGAAAAGGTTGTGACATGAAATGGGCACAAACAAAGATAAGTTCAGGACTCGGGAGTCGATCAGGTCTAGGCAAAATATTGACATGGTCATCTCACTGCATGGAAGAACATGCAAAACTGAAGGAAAAGCTCAACAGAAAGTTCTAAATGAACATCTACAGCGCATTTTAGCAGTCACGGTCGGAGCAGGTTGATGCTTGAAACAAAGATGATCCTCAGTACAATCGAATGATGACAAGTAAGTCCCGTGGTTCGTGAAGGATTCTTCATCCAATTCTTAAGGATGTGTTGGAACGATGAAACATTTTGCAAATCACCAATTTCATCACACTGACTGATGCATCATGTAAATATTACTGGTGTGAACTTGCATCAGATTCTGTTCATCGGATGAACCGCTACCAAGCAGTTGATGTCACAGCAAACAAGAGAGCCGTTTTGAAGATGCTGATATTCCTGACCGTAGAGCATTCAAGATGTGGCCACATGTCACATGCTTCTTGGTTAACGCAGATACACCCTCGCCAGGCAAAAGATGGAACGTCTTCAGGATTACAGGGAGGTCGGTTGTGCTTGTACCCTGATTGTAACTCTTCTAATAAAGATATGATAACCTGAATGTGCAATTCTGTTTGTTGATTCACAGTGTTTGCGACTCGATTGCAATCATCGAGTGCTTGCTCTGTTGAACAAGGCACTCCTCTGTAGAGCCATGCGACAAGAACACTACAGTTGCACGGTAGCATTGCGACACCAAGACAGGATTGATCCGATGAACGTCTCATTTATTGATACGCAAAGGCGTCATCTGCACATTGTTTCATTTCTGACTAGGTTTCTGTGCAATCGAAATCCTTGTGAAAATATCATGAACGAGGAAAAATTTGAAGCGAAACGGAAAAATCATCGAAATATGATCATGGATATAGTGATTCATGATCAACAACGGTTCTCTACAGTCATCTATGCGGGCAGGAACAGTCATCTTCTGTGCAAACGTCTCTTCATGTATCGTTGAACGGTTGAGTGCATGTAAGACTTGCCTCCATAGAAAGGTGAAGTGCATGAATCCTGACTGTAAGACTAGAAGAATTGAAAGCAAGTGATGACATGAGAACACATATCTAGACAGAAAAGTCGCTCAAGGTACAGCTGGATACAAATTTCTCACAAATCACAGTCATGCATTTGAGCGCAACGTGCAACCTACGGCAATTTGAATAAAGGGTCAATCAGAGTTGATTCTGTTCAATGGTGTATCGATTATCAATTCCTTACCTGATCATAAAAATTTCATCTTGTCTTCGAAGAATATTTGCAAGTACACCCGCGGATTGTTTGAACCTAGGGTGCATATTCCATTGCAGGATGGATGATTCAAAACCTTGGCCCAACCTGTAGAGTTGAGAAAGAAGCTCGATCATCTCTTACAGGTATGATATGAGATCTTCATCTCATTTCTATCTCAGTTGGGTTGGATTCGAAGTCTCTCAATATCAAGGTTCATCCTGGTGAGTCAGGAAGGCACCATTTCATCGCTTCTTGCTCGTCCAGGGAGAGGGGGCTTGGGGAATGAGAAATGGGGGTTACCCCCACCCCCTATTGTAGAGTTTCAAACTCGTTCAAAGGTGGGTAGTTGAGGGTGCTCCATACCCACCCCACCACCCAAAATGACTCAAACGGAGGGGTTCTCGGATCCGAAGGAGTCCCGCCTCCATCACCCCCTCTCATTTGAATTGAATGGTTCAGGCCGACCCCACATACAGGCTTGCAGTTTTCTTATGTATGCCCATATGATTTGATCGGACAGGCCCCAGGTTCAAGGGATGAAGCAATCACCAGCATGCTTGAAGATTTTTCATGGGAGTGGGGTTATACTTGTACCGGGTGTGTACAATACATAGGGGAGAACCCCGAATGGTATCAAAAGAGTACCAAAGTCACATGGTTCGGACTGTACTAACTGGTACCAAGAAATTGTACTCAAGAAGACCCTACCCCTGAAAAAGTCCTGCTTGGCTCTTCGTGATTTGAATTCGGAACACGGTCGGAAGACCCACCCCGCCCCCACATGAGGCGTGGTATGCGTGGATTTGAATCTACCACCCTCACCGCGAAACGTTTTAGAGCTACAAGGTCAATTGAGAAAGGCAACGCTATGGTTCCGAAGTTCTCGCCGTTACCGGCCGTTTGGCCTGTGCGACAGTGTCAGGGTCAAGCCTCCTCGACTCTCCTGACCTGTCCTCACACTGATCTTTAACTCGGACTCCCGTCATGGTCACGCCCGGTCAACAGAGTCTGACTCTCAGGCGGCCAGCCTGCCACACCGTGCCGGGGCCCAGTGACGGTGCCCGGCCGCCGCCCGGCCGCGGGATACGCCCAGGGGGAACTACCGGGTACTAAGAACCGCGCCGGTACCGGCGGTGACCTGATGCGACCATCATCCGGCCCAGCGGCGGCGAACGGATGGCCGCCCGGGCCCGCGGCCACGCCCGCGTCATCGGACTCGAGTCCGGCCCGAGTACGGTCGGCCCGGCGGCGGGGGCGGGCGCGGCCGACCGACTCGCTCGGAGCGTTCAACCCGGACCGCCCCGGCGGCGGCCGGGGCGCGCCCGCAAGGCTCAGTGCCCGCACTGCCCGGCCAGACGGGAGGCTCAGTGAGGCCCGGCCCGATCATCGGCTCGGATCACAAGTTCGGCGGATCCGACCGGCGTGCCAGCGGCGGGTCAGCCGACATTCGCGGTACCGTGGCTAGTCGGAAAAAAGGACTGAGACGTGGCAGGGGGAATAAAGGGTGGGGTCATCCTACTAGGAGATTAAACAGGGTAGGTAGTCAAGAGGTCGGGGGGTAGGTCGTGAAGGGGGTGGGTAGGAAAACAATAGATAGGGAGGGGTGGTAAGAGCTATCTTTTGGTCATTACGTAGCAAAAGATGGCTACTTTCAAATGTGGTGGGTAGTGGTACTATGGATGGGTGGGGTGGTGAAAGGGAGGGTGGGCTGTGGTACTTATCTTTTGAGAGGGGAGGGTAGGTGGGGGGCGGGGGTTGTAAAAGATCCGGGCATAAACGAGAGCGAAGATATGGTTTGGTGGAATGAGGAGAGGAGGAGAGGAGAGAGGAGAGGAGAGAGGAGAGAGGAGAGAGGAGAGAGGAGAAGAGAGGAGGAAGAGAGGAGGGGAACAAGAAAGAGGAATGAAAGTAGCAGAAGGATAGATAAGGTGGGGGTGCAGGTGATGTGGATCAGGCAAGGAAAGAAGAAACAAAGGGTGAAAGGAGGCGAGGTAAGGTCAAGAAGCAGTCGATGAGAGCAGGTTGGGAGTGTAAGATGATGATATGATGATATGACATCATGCATGTTCATGATGCACACGTGGTCTGGTTTAAGTTGTTAAGGTACGCGATTATTTCCACTTGTGCCTCAAGATTCTTGTCTTCAGCGATGAAGAACTAGATGAAACTCAAAGCAGCTACGAGAAGAGGAGAGAGGATTGATAAAGAGTGGATGGCAAGAACATGGAACAGAACAGGCTGGAGTTTACCTGAAGTGAAGTGATGTGATGTGTTATGTTGTGGTGTGGTGTGATGTGACACGGAAGGTAAATGGATCAAACATTCCTACATGTCGTCCATGTTGAAGCTACGTGCTGCATCCTCAAACTGCTTGAGGATGAAAGATTGGTTTGCTTGCAGAATCAAGATCTGTATGTCTTTCTTCGCGGACGTTCCCAAGGTTCGGGTAGAGGGGGACGGTGCTTGTTGCTCAGCCACCCCCTGACAGGCTCCTCCTGATCCTCTGCTGTCCATCACCGGGAGATTCAAGGCCGATTCACGCCCCAACAAGTTCGACCTGGGCATTGGAGTCCTTAGAAGGTGCCGCTGCTCCAGCCTCACCCCTGTGCTGAAGCTTCTCATGCAGGACCGACAACACCTCCCATGAGTTCGAGACGGTCAAGGTAGCCGCCAAGTCCGTGGCCCCAAGCTGCTTCTACCCGCATCCAGGAGGCGACGACAAGTTTGTCTCCCTCATGGCCGAAGTGATCTTCGGCTCCTCCCTCCCCCCCCGCGTCGATGGGCGTGCAGACCGTGGGAGGGAGCGGGGCCCTCCGGGTGTGCGCGGAGCTCCTGGTATCCCAGGGGATCACAACGATGATGCTTCCCGACCCTTCCTGGGCGAACCACAAGCCGCTGCTGGGAGGAGGAGGGCTGAAGATCACGGAGTACCGCTACTTCAAGCAAGATACGCACACTGTCGACATCGATAGCATGCTCGCGGACATCCAGGCTTGACCCCCCAAGACTGCGATCATGTTCAGGTTGTGATGTGTGGGTGGTGTGACGATGAT
>NW_005434627.1:273294-285096 GCF_000315625.1 Guillardia theta CCMP2712
GTTACCTTACCTTCCTTCCCTCCTCCTCCCTCCCTCCCCTCCCCTCCCCTCCCCGCCCCTCCCTTCCCCTTCCCCTCACCTCCCCCCCCCCCCTCCCCCGCCCCCTTCCCTTCTTAAACTTCATCCTCATATGGTTTCGGCAGGGGCTCGCACGTGGTTTGAACGAGGACATCCAGATCGTTCGAAAGGTACTTCCGTTGCGCCGGCGTTGCATCACCGTTGACGAGCGTTTCAGTTCCTTGACGCCGGTCTGGAGTTTGCTGTTTGCAGCTCATGCTCGAAGGTAACGAGCTCTCCCCGATCGTTCTGTCTCTTATCTGCGTCAAGAACTTCGGGCTCTATGGCGAACGTGTCGGCAGCTTTTTGTTGCTTGTGAGACTCCGGAGATTGCATCGTGTGTAGACAGCAGATGCAAGCTGAAGATCAGACACAACTACTCGGTCCTCTACTCTCTACTCCTCCTTTTCTCCCTCCTTCTGCCTCCTTTTCCTTCTCTTCTTCTCCGAGCTCCCACCCCCTACCCGCCAGCCTGTTGTCATCTCTAGGACTCGTCTCTCCTCCTCCTCCTCAATCTCCTTCAATGTGCAAAATCACCTCCTCCTCCCCACCCCCCCTTCTCCATCCTTCGCTCCTCCCTCCTCCTCCTCCTCATCTCATTCCTCCATGCCTTCCAGGTCCCGCCATTGTTCGGAGCAAAGATCGTCAGCACCATCCTCTCAGGTACCCGATCCTGCCCCTCCTCCCCCTCCTGATCTCGCACAAGATCCCGAGCTGCGCAAGAAATGGGAGCAGGAGCTGGCCGAGACGCGCACAACCCTCAACAGGTTCAAGGGGACTCGGGACGCGGAGGGGGCAGGGAGTTGGGAAGGAGAGAGGAGGTGGTGGGGGAGAGGAAGAAGAGGAGGGGAAGAAGGATAAGAACGCGGGCGTGGAGGCAGTGCAGGATGGGACGGGGCTGAGAGAATGAGGTTCTGACGAGGATACGGCAGGGCTCATGCTGCGTTCGCTCAGGCGCTATCTAAGGGAGGTCTAGATTCAAAGTTCAGGTGCATCTCCTTTCGAGACTCTCGCCCTCCCTCCCCCCACCGGCGTTTCCTTTCCTCGTACCCTTGCTCCTTACCCCTGCCCCTCCTCTCTTCCTGCTCTCCCTTTTCCCCTCTACGTCACCGTTGGTATCTGTTACTCCCCTCCTTCCTCCTTCTCTCCCACCTTCGCCTCCCCTCCCTCTCTCCTCACATTTCTCCAGTGCTCCGAGATTCGGTCTCTTCACCCAACTCTACCTCAACGAGCAGCAGGTGCGTCCAGCCTCTCCACGACGGTGCTAACGCGGCGCAGGTGCTTTCACTGGAGAAGGATCACGCGTGCTATGTGGCTCCCGGAGGACGAGTCAACGTCTCGTCCCTAGACGAGCAGGTGAGGGAGGAAGGCAGACTGAAGATAGAGCTTCTCCTCCATCTCTTTCCTGCTGTTGGTGCTGACGGGAACGGTATCTTGCAGGCCGCGGCAAGTGTAGCAAACGCTGTGGTTCAAGTGTTGAAGAGCACCTGATAGGAGGGGAGGAGATTTCTGATGATTTTTTTTGTGTGTGTTTTTGTTTGAGAAGCCCAGGATGTCGATAGCGACATGTTTGTGAATAAACTTCGTCTTGCTCCTTCTCTCTTCACGCCTTGCCCTGTCACTTCAAACTAAATTTATGATATAAGAACAGGACGATCAGCAATCTCCGCCTCTTCGTCTCTCGCATTTCAATATCGGATGCTCTCATACTCCTCCTTCTCACGCAGGAAGCGATCTCGGTCCTCCTTCGCCTTTTCCTCCCACTTCTCCTTCTCAGAAGGATCCTACACAACCATCACAACCAGGGGCACACATGCGTCACCGTACCAGGTCCTTCCATTTTTGGCCCAGCTCCCTAAGGATGTCTTTCATTGGCATTTCGGGATTCGCCTGTTCGGAGCGCGTCACCTCCTCCTCCTCCTCTCCCTTCCACTTCGCCTCAGGCTGGTCTCTACCTCCCCTCTGTCCCCTTCCTGACTCTCTCCCTCCTCCCTGTCCTCTTCCTGTCTCTCTTCCTCATGCTCTCTCACCTTGCGAAGATCCTCCCTCACACTATGGCACCACAGCATGTATGCGTTCTGACGAGTCGTTAAAGCCAACAAGAGTCAGTAATCGACTTTACCTGTCCCTTCTTCGGCGCGTTCACATCCTTCACTCGCCTCCTCTTGCCCGTGTACTCAGGCTCGTCGTAGACTCTCCTGTTGCTGCATTGGCGTCATGGCCGGGCCCTTAGCTTCCCCCTCATGACTCACTAGTACACGTCGCCGCATTCAGCCTCGTACAGAGCTTTCTTGCCCTTGTACTCTTCGAAACGCTTTGCTGCTTCCTCCTGCCCGCACTGAGTTAGCAACAGGGGAGAGGAGGAGGTCGCACAAACCTCGAAGGGCTTCTTCTCTTCCTCCGTCAACGCCTTCCACTTCCCCGCGATGACTTTGTTGATCTCCGTGAAGGCAATTTCTGCCGATACCGTGAGATGCCTGTGCCCTCCTCTTGGCATTCACATCACCAGGGTTGTCCCTCTTCACTTCATCGCGCTTCGCTTCACAGAACAGCAGCCATGCCGACATAGGTCGCTTTGGGCGACCACCAGACATCCTCTCAAGACTTCTGCGAGCCCCAGGCCAAGAGGTAAGTTTCGAAGGTGATAGTGAGAGGTGAGAAGAGAAAGTCGAGTGGTTAGATTGATTATCATACCATCTTGAAACAAAGAATGATGTACCTCTTACACCCTACACATTATCTCTCTACTACATTCCTGTACTTCTAATTCGCTCGCTTCATTCATGTACTTCTAGTTTGCTCAAATCACTTCCCCATCATCTGGCCATGCTATCACATATTTCATTCTGTCCTCCGTCCTCCGTAAAGAATCCCTCCAGTAATTCAACTTCTTGAACCATCCTTCAATATTCAAACAACACGTATCACACCTAACATGTTTCCTTCCTACTGCCTGCTCGATTTGCACTGACCATAAAAGCCCGCAACTTCTGCATCGTCTGGTAGGCCTCACACCGCACAGCATTGCATCTACTGTCTGCTCTCATATCCATTTTGCTTCCTCGATCCATCTTGATCCAATGTTCTTCGTAGCCAGTCATAGGTTTTCGCCTCAATCACCAATAAACACTGCTCTCCATATCCATCCCCTGCTCCTTCAATCCAGCATCTTTCAACATATCCATCGCAACCACCATCATCGTCTCATCCCACTGCCCTATCATCCTCTGCATCTCACGGTTGCGATCGTTGTCGCCACCGTCTCCAACTCCACCATCGCTGTCGCCTGCTATACCCTGCATATTGGCCGCTGTATTTCCCGCCCACTCGGAACTCAATTTCCCCACAAGCGTAGAAACGCTGGGGTACGATTGAACTATATTAACTAAACTTAATTATACTAAATTTAGTTTATTACCAAATTTGTACATCAACTTAGCTGCATTGTGGTATGAAGGTGGGCGAAATTTGAAATTATTTTTGGAGAAAAGACCCTTGGTGGGAGAAGTCTCAATACATTCATTGGGTGGCGGGGGTGCGATTCCATGGCAACAATATATTTTCCCCGGGGGGTATCTATTCCTGTAAATTGGTAGATTATCATTAATTTGTGTGAAAAATTGGACAATTTTCTCATATAATTTTAAAAATTTGAAAAATCTCTCGAAAATATAGCAGTTGTGTGAAAATTTTAACATCCCTGTCCTGGCCCCTAAAAGTCGAAAGGTTGAGGAGGGGTGGGTACACACAATATATAGACAGGGGTACTTCAAAATGAGTTGGGGTGGAACGCGGAGTTTCACATACCCCAGGGTGGGTGGTTGATGCGGGGGGGTGGTGGTATAGTTGCCAAGGTAGTCCTTGGTCCAGACATTAGCGTTATGTTGTGAAGGTTGTAGAATTCAGAGGTGGTGGGGTAGGGTGTCAAAGCTGAACTGTAAGGGTAGGTGGGTGTATGATGGGTCAGGTGCTATTTTATAATCAGACAGCGGTGAAAACTTATAAAATTAGCTTGTCATTTGAAATTTTCTGATTATTTTGAAAATATTTTTTTGACCCTTTACAAGCTTTTGTTTTTCCTAAACCCTCTAAACCCTCTAAACCCCCTCCTTTGTTTGCTCCGGTTTGCCCTTCTTTTTCAGTCAATAAAGGATAATTTGTTTTTGGGAATGCGCAAGCAGAACAGTGGGATGGAAGAGAGGAGGAGAGGGGGAAGGGGGAGAGGGAAGAGAAGACAAGGGAGGGAGGGAGTGGTAGGAGGGAGCGTTGCTAGTAGGGTCAGGAGGAGGACGTGGAGGAAGCAGGAGGAGGAGGAATGAGGAGATCAGGGAACGGTGAACATCTTACAGCGCATGGCGGTAGGAACAGGTGGATGAATCAGGGTCAGGGAAAGAGGAACTGTGAATAAGTCTAGATGCAGCCGCCCACTCACCTCTGTTGTACAGGTTCAGGAGTCACTCGTGCGAGCTGGTGATCTTGTTATCATTATGGGTGTGCGAAAGTCTCTTCAGGTACCAATCCTCTCATTTGCTCCTTTGCCAGCCGCTGAAACACTCCCGCAGCCTTGGGAGATCGTCTTCCTCGTCGTGTTCTGGGGATCATTTACATGGTAACTCCTCTGCTTACCCTCGAAGCACCTGCGAATGATGTGCGATCGCGTGCTATGGTGAATCGTGGACATTTGCAGGTACATGAGCCAGTGGGACGGGGAGCTAGTCAACAAGACGTTCTTCTGGCAGTTCGTCTCGCTCTTCTTCTGGTGTTACAATCACTTAGGTACGCCCCTTGTTGAGTTCGGGGCTCACGTCTGCGGTGACTTGCGCCTGCTGCCGGCAGCTTCCTTCTTCGGGCTGCTGATGGCTATTGGAGGGCTGTACACAGCAGGGGGGCAGCTGATGGGGGGGATGGGGAGCTCGAAGAAGAGGAGATAGCACTTGTGCATTCAATATCAGCATCTTGTCCGATCCCTTTCTTCCCTTCCATGTCAACGCGCGCTCCTCCCCTCCCCAACTTTTCTCAGGCGTCCAATCATCGGGAAACAGGAGAACGGGGATCCCAAGAAGGGGATGAAGGACAAATGGAATGCTGAAATCGTGCCTGAGTTGGTTTTCTCCTCCTTCAGGCAGTTGTTGCAAAACCTGCCAAGGTTCTGTTGCTCTTGAACCAGTTCAAAGATGGATGATAATATGCTCTTGACCCGGCCTGACCTATCGGAATCCAAGCAGGCGCTGTTTCTTCTCGGCAGGCATGATAGCTGGATGACAGGTGTGAGTCATCAGGGGATGGAGAGGGGTAGATGCCAAGGATCATCGAAGGGACAGGATGAGGTGCTGGGAGTGGTGCTGGGAGTGGGAGTAGTTACCTGATGCAGGCTGTTCTCTCAAGAGCTCCACGAAGCTATTCCACTCATCTTGACATTAAGAAAACATTCGGAAGGAGACACGAGACACGAAAAACGTCAGTCATGACATCGGCAGAGGACAAGAGAATTACTGAGGTCCAAGGCCCCGTCTTGGTTCCTGTCCGCTTGTTGGAAGAGAGATAGCAGTCTGCATGATGTCAGAGTCGGTCGGTCGCATCCAAACTCGTCACAATGTCTCATCGGGGCGGTAGCCCAGCTGCTGGATGGCTGCGCGTATCTGAAAGGAAGGAGAGGAGGAGAGTGAGCGGGTGGTGTACAGTGCTGCTTCAGCATTGTTGAGTGTCCTGTCACCTCTGGAAGCTGCAGGATCCCATCACGAGAAGTGTCAGCGAGGTAGAAGATCAATCTGCTGTTCTGCTGGATCCTCTCTCGCGTGCTGGACTGCGTCCGCTGTCAGACCTGGCGGGCACTGGCAACCAGCCAGCACACCGCATCCGCCGGCCCGATGGGAAGGAACTTGGCTGAGGACGATCTCGCTTGAGCATACTGCCATCGGTTTGAGTGGAGGAGGAAGCAACTTTCGACTTGTCAGACCTTCAGCTGGCTGGTGCTTGCCAGGTGCGCGTCGATGAGCGTGTAGGCATCGTAGATGGCGTGCACCCCCGCCGGAACCTGTCAAGGAGCGTCCAGTCAGACGAACTTGTTCTTCTCACTATCACAGAAGGAAGTCCGGAAGGTCTGACCAGGAAGTTGTATCCTGACAGGATGTAGAGCACGCCGAACCAGAGTCCCGTCAGGATCTGAACAGGTTGGAGCATCTCACCATCTCACACCGGCTGCCTCGAAGACGATACGTACCTGTAACGGGACAACAACCGAGTTGTCTTTCCAGCTCCCGCCGATGGACCAGTGGGCCAGCCCAAACACCAATGAGGATGCCAGCAATCCCAGCAGAACGTTCGGATCTCCAGCCTGTCGGACACAGGTACAAGCTCAACCACAAACGTTTCATCGCCAAGATTGCATACAAGACATGTGCAAACTGAGTACGCAGGACATATTCTACATAGAACATGTTCTATCTTCTACCTAGACGATCATGTTCTGCAGGCATGTTCTATACACACGTAGGACAAGACATGCTCTCCACACCTCTCCCAGCCTCTTGGCCAGAATCGGCAGACCCAGGGCGCGGAAGGACAGTTCTTCGCATAACCCGGTAATTGCACCAAGTACCGACGAGACCCCTGGAGCAAGTTTAGAGGAGCGAACGCTATGTGACACGAGTCAACCGAAGGCAAACGGGATGTTCTCCTTGGATCCGAACAACTTGAGCGCAAGTATGTTGGTAGAGAAGTTGATGTCGATGAAAGCCTTCGACTCCGACGTAGAGATTTTGTTTCCCAGGAACAAGATCGGGAACGAACCGAGCACGATCAGGATCAGAGGGAGGATGCCGACTCCTGCGTTTCCTAGGGCTGTGATCGTATCCTCGTACTGAAGTGTCTGGATGGTAAACAGTGATGTCACCCCTAGCAGAGCCTGATTCCTGTCGCATGTTGCAATGAATCCCAACCCTCCACCTCCCCCCTCCCCACAAACAAACACCTCAAGAGGCTCCAAGCGAGGAAAAGATTGCCCGACTCCATAACTTCGGCAGAGAAGTACGCTGCCCCCTTCTCGCTGTCCTCTGGCTGTTATGAGAAGAAGGTGAATGTGACCTTCATAGAGCCTCTCCTCCACAAACCTTCACGTTGCAACGCGCTCCTCCGACCAGCGAGCGACCACGGCGGATGCGTTTGAAACACGATGGCACCGGAGAGGAACGGGAGCAGCGATTGTTTGCTCTGATCCCTGGAAGATGCTTGCAAGGGGAATGGGAGAAAGCCGCAGGAGCGAGCAAGAATGCGAGATCCGCGATGTGGAACATTGGTGAGGAGGATGGGGACGAAGGGGATAGGAGAGAGAGAGAAGAGGCCTGGGAGGACCAGGAGCGTTGGAGGAGGGAGGAAGACAGAGCGGGAGATATGATCGTGCGGGGCGAGGATGAGGGTTTGGCTGGCGAGGCAGCTGCCCAGGACGCAGCGGCCAGCACCATGGCGTGTGGGTACAAAATGAGGGAGGTGCAAGGGGTGGTATAATCGGGCTAAATGACGAGTTTAGGGGGTAGGGTACAAATCTGTATGGGGTGGGTACTGAAGCTGGTATTCAAGGGGTAGGTACTGATTTTGACTGAAAAGTTCTTTGCTAGTCAAACGGCTCAGGATGTATGGCAACCAACCGGAGAGAAAGGAGGGAGAGAGGGAGAGAGAGAGGATGGGAGGGAGAGAGGGGAAGGGAGGGGAGGGGAGGGAGTGAGCGAGTGAGCGAGTGAGCGAGTGAGGGAGAAGAGTGAGCGAGCAAGCGAGCGAGGCAGGGAGGGAGGGGGAGGGAGGGAGGGAGGGAGGGAGGGAGAGGAGGGAGGGAGAGGGGAGGGAGGGAGGGAGGGAGGGGAGGGAGAGGAGGGAGGGAGAGAGGGGAGGGAGGGGAGGGAGGGAGGGAAGGAAGGGAAGGGAAGGGAGCGGGGTAACGAGGGAAGGAGAGAAGGAGGGAGGGAAGAAGGGAGCCTGGTTCAGAAAGACAGGCAGGAAGAGAGGCAGGCAGGAAGGAAGCCCGGGCGGCAGGGAGACACCGCAGGAGCAGCAGGAATGGCAGGCACTAAAGCCGAGCGAGGAAGGCATGGAATTCAGGGAGCGAGGGAGGTCAAGGTGACAGGAGAAAGTGGAACGGGATAGATGTAGAAAGGAGGACAGTGACTGGAGGGGTAGGAGAGTGCAGACTTGCATTGTCTAGCTGCATGAAATGAGAAAATCTGGCGATATCGATCCTTGATCAGATCTGTTTTCTGCTTGAGTCGTTTGCATTCGTTAACATCATCGTGACAGATCGTTTTCTGTTGTTTGCGATCGCTGAAGGATTCCGACTAATCACGTTGCGTACGCAAATTCCTGCAGAGCTATAGTTTGATTCCCCTGCGTTCAACTTATATGACTCGACTCTGCGCTGGTTGAAGCAGAGACTAAGGGGCTATCAATTTGTTTGTTGCCATGAACATCTACAAGACAAGTCAGTGATTGATCCAGCCTCCTTTCCAACTATCCCTCGTAACTTGCAGTTTCTTCAGAGCGTGACAGCGATCCGCTGAGGAGGAGGCCCAAAAGTGCTTCTCTACACGCCTCCGGAGGCGAGCACAAGGTGAGGAAGAAGGCGCTCGATGCTGACGGCGGAGGCTGATGGTGACGTGAGAAGAGCCTGCGGCCGATCTCTGCCGGCGCGAGGATCTGGAGCGGAGGATGGGTGTTTTCCCGGCATCGGTAGCCTGACTGGAGGTTGTTGGGGGAGTAGTTTGACGTCAGAGGACGTAGATGCTTGTTCGGGGATATGCAGGTGAAGACTCCACGGGAGGTGGACGAGGGTGGGGAGTGAAGAATTTGACGTGCGGCCGTTGAGATTGTCGCAGCTGCGCTGAAGGCCAGGGAGAAGCCGCGGGCACCTGGGATCCCGGCGGACAAGTGGGAGAGAGGAGGAGGAGGAGGAGGAGGGGATGGGAAGACTGATCAGCATGCTTCAGAAAGTCTGTGCGACCAAGACCTTGGCTGAGGCCGCAGACTGTATGAGATGAAGGAAGACGCGGGGAGAGATACTGATGAAGTGCAGGCGCCTTTGGGAGGGAAATCGTTGGAGGGTGATCAGGTGAATGAGGAGAGAGGCAGGAGGGATAGGACAGCAGGACAGAGGAGAGGTCGGCATGGGAGAGGCAAGGCAAGTCAAGGCAAGAAGAGGGAAGGGAAGGGGAGGGAGAAGAGGGGAGAGGGAGAGAGGGGGGAGGGGGAGGGAAAGGGAGGGATGGGGAAGGGGGGAGAGGGGAGGGGAGGGGGAAGAGGGGAGGGGAGGGGAGGGAAAGGGGATTGAAAGGAAGGGGGAGGGAGAAGAGGATTCTTGACAGGATGCTCAGCCAAGAAGGGCCGCGAGTGCAACGAAACGAGTCAGTTACGCCTTCAGCGACCCGGACAAGAGCTCGCAAGAGCAGAAAACCTTGACGGTAGAAGTTGAAGACGCGACAGACCTCTCCCTCTCCCTCAACGGCAAGACTACAAGGGAGGACCTTGACATCGCTCCAGGTGCAGCGGAGGGAAGACGCTATGATTCCTGACGACGCCTGCTGCACCTGCTTCAGATGTAGTGGAGACTGTGGAGACAACAAAGTCGAATGTCATATCCTTCGACGACCTTGAGACCAAGAGCAAGCAGCCATCGTTGCTCATGAAGAAAAGTTTCACGCTCAACGACCTCGTTCGCAAGACGAGGAATGTAATGTCCGCCAGGAAGCTGATCTCCGACAAGCCTCAGTCTACATGTCAGTCTGCTGTGCTTCCGTGTTGTCTTGTCCATTAAGACTGCTCCTGCCCTTATAGCCCCGCGAGATCATTACGGTGAAGAAGCTCCGCACGCGTGGTACTGTAAGATATGCGGGTAAGGAGGTGGGGAACAACAAGAGAAAAAGAGGAGCGGAGCGAAGTGGAGGAGAGCGAAGAGGAGAGGAGAGGAGAGGAGAGGAGAGGAGAGGAGGGGAGAGGAGAGGAGAGGAGAGGAGAGGAGAGGAGAGGAGAGGAGAGGAGAGGAGAGGAGAGAAGAGCGAGCAAATCTGTTCGGTGTACATGATAGTTAAATGGCTCTCGTGTTTTGACCAGAATCATGCCGGACTTCTGATTGTATTGCTCGCAGTCAAAACGGCTCCAAGGTGAAATGGTGGTGCCGGGAATGCCGGGCGCATCTCCATACGAGCTGTTTTGCTTCTTGGCATGAGATCTTGGAGGAGAGGAAAGAAGCGGAGGAGAGGTGAGGAGAAGAAGAGAAATTGATGACAAGACCGAGATGAGCATGTTTGATGGAGAGGACGACGAAGACGAGGAGGGAGGGGGGAGGGAGAGTGATAGGGAAATCAGACAAGAGATGAAAATGAGGCAAGAGAAAAGAGAGCAGCAGCAGCAGCAGCAGCAGCAGCAGCAGCAGCAGGAGGAGGATGAAATCAAGTTTTAACATATCGGCAGCGTGTGGGAGGCGAGTATTCCTCATCGTCATAGTCAGACATCTTATGACAATATCTTCGTCGGTAACAATCAGCAAACTTCCTATCGCCTCCTCCCTGATATCAACCCCGACACAGGCGGGCAGTTGAGCTACGGGAAGACGCCACGAGCGATCCGACGATATGGTGAGACATGTTGCTATGATGCCATGAGCGCGCGTGAAAGAAGCTGAGCTCTCTGCGAACAGAGCAAATGGAGCTGAACAAGTCACCGTGGAAGCTTCCAGTGGATGAGAGCTCGCTACTCGGTAAGGAGCTGTGAAGAGTTAGCAAGGAGCTGACTGTAGGGAAACCATGCAAGATACGCCGAATGTGAACAAGGAGACTGTTTCGCTGGTGAACGCGCACATGAGAGTTATGGTGACTTGTGCTGATTGCTCTCTTGTTTGACAAGCTGATGTGTTTTTAAGCAGCACAACAATGTGGTGTCGACCAAGACCATGAAAGGGAAGTTTCTTGAAGAAGGAGATCTCGACGGAGCTCCGCAGGTGAGATCTGAGGGAAGTGAAGTGTTAGTACACGTCATTGCCATGACGTTTGAATCATGTTACATATAGATAAATTGTTGATATGCAACGATGGTGTTGACGTTGATTGACATGCACCGGCAGGAGAAAGACGAGGAGAAGAAGGATGATATGTGAGATACTCATATTCGTTTTCCTCCTCCTCCTCCACTATCACCACCACCCTACAATATCCTCCTCCTCCCTCTCCCTCCCCTCCTTCTCCCTCCTCCTCCCTCTCCTCCTCCTCCCTCTCCTCCTCCTCCTATGACAAGAATGAGCAGAGTGGAGCTGGAATCGTCTCAATCAGAGTGGGACAACATAGTCAGGACGCCGTCAGTCGCGACAGACATTCTGGGCGACACAACTGACCTCAAGGACTTCTCGAGAAGGTTTGCGGTGGGATGATGAAAGCGGCATTGTCCATGATTTTCCTTGCAGCTCAGTGACTGTCATTGCGCGTGTGACAACTGTCATGAAGAGATTGAGGGGTGAGCGAATCTCAACTCGCTGTGATGTGATGAAGCTTTCAGTCAAGTTCTTGTGGTGTCTTGTTTGTTGTTTGACATGACTCTACCCCTTCGTCTCCAACCTTGTCATCTCCTCCCTATCAAACTCTTCCCATCGCCTTCATGTTGTTTTATACATCCAGTTCCTTTTCTCGTCTTCAAGGCCTCTACTAACACCAACTCCTGCTCCTGCTGCACTTCCCTTCTCTTCCTGCTGCTGCTGCTGCTCCTCCTCCTCCT
>NW_005434627.1:285977-294288 GCF_000315625.1 Guillardia theta CCMP2712
GGAGCGAGGGAGCGAGGGAGGGACAGAGGAAGAGGAGAGGGATCGAGGGAGCGAGGGAGCGAGGGAGGGACAGAGGAAGAGGAGAGGGAGGGATAGAAGGATGGAAAGGGCGAAGAAGAGGAATAGGCAAAGATGAAGCGAGAAAGGGAGGAGACAGAGCTCAGAAGATAAAAATTGGGCGGGAGGAGGGGGGAGCAGGAGCAGGAGCAGGAGCAGGAGCAGGAGCAGGAGCAGGAGCAGGAGCAGGAGCAGGAGCAGGAGCAGGAGCACACGCAGGACCAGAACCAGGACCAGGACCAGGACCAGGACCAGAACCAGGAGCAGAAGCAGCAGCAGCAGCAGCAGCAGCAGCAGCAGCAGCAGCAGCAGCAGCAGCAGCAGGAGGAGCTGAATGGCTTGTAAACAGGTCAATCACGATTACTTCTGTAGGATCATCAGACTACAGGTCGGTGAAGTTGACTAGAGGAGGAGGGACTGACTAGAACTTACAGGATGTTCCGTCGAGAGAAGACTTCTTCCGTGAACTTGTTAGGCTCCTTACTCCTCCTCCTCCTCCTCCTCCTCCTCCTCCTCCTCCTCCTCCTCCTCCCCTCTCTAAGTCCTCCTCAATCTCTCCCTTCCTTACTCTCTGTCCTTCATCCCTTTCTTCGACTCTGCTCTATCTCCCTCTCCCTCCTCTCTTCTCCTGTTGTGCTGAGAAACAACCTCAAAGGACCCTCTGCTCCGTCTCCGCACAATGATGTCAAAGAAAAGGAGTAAGTTGAGTCAACCATTCTCACCTCCTCCTTCCTGCTTCATCCTCTCCTCCCTCCTCCTCATCCCCCTTTCTCTCCTCCTTCTCCCTTTTCCTTCCTCTTCCTCCTTCCTCCTCCTCCATAAACCTCTTCTTCGTCTCCTCACAATTCCCGCAAGTGCTCGAGGACGACGACGACAGGGGTCCGGTGAGTCTGCTCAGTCTTGAAATGAGACAACTCACAATCTTTCAGGACAAACGCAGGAACAGCCTCCTCATAGATCAAGGTGACATGTCAATCAAGTTGTCGACTGCTGACTGTTTTGTTCCTCAACAGAAACTCGTTCGTATCAGGTTTGTGCACTTTGCCTTTTTGTGTTCCTGACGTGTTGAGAAGAGAATGTACGTTGCCTGCGTCAACGCGTGCATCGATCAGAATCCTCCTCCTACCCTCGTCATGGTTCTGGAGGCTCAGGTACCATTGTCACGATCGAGAGAGACTGGGACATGCGAAGAGAAATCCTGAGACAACAAATGTCACAACAATCAATCTTTCCATCTGTGAACATTATTGTCACGAGAAGCATTCTTGACAAGAAACGCGCAATTTCCTGTTTGAACAACTCCATCACCACAGAATTTGTTTCACTTCCAACAAGATCATCACAACCATTATTCTTTCTATCGTTGAAGACCTTGCTTGTCAGGACACCAACTTGCATCAGATCAGCTCCAAGATCATGCCAGAAGCTGTCATGTCAACGGTGACACTTGTGCTTGCATGATCTGTATGCTCAACAACGTTTCTTCTCCTTGTCTTTCATCTCTCGCCTGCTCCTCTGTCAGGTCATTCATCAAGTCTTGCAAGCTCTTTTCTACGTGCACAAACTTGGCATCATTCACGGGTATCAAAGTCGTCTCTCTGCCATTGACTCTTGCACTTTCTCCTCCTCCTCGTACTCTCCTCCTCTTTCCCTCTCCCATCCCCGCCTCCTCTTTCTCTTCTGTCCTCCCCTTTTCCTCCTCCTCTTTCTCTCTCCTCATCCGTCTCTTCGTGATTCTCCTCCTTCTCCCTCTCCTCCTTCTCCTCCTCCCATCTTTCCTTTTGAGTTTGTCATCACAAACTTGTACAGTGGAATCGACGCAACTGCAGTCTACATTGCATTCAATGGAAAAGTTCGACTCGGCAACTTCTACAACTCAAGTTATGCCGATCAACCAAAGTGAGCACGATGAAGATGAAGATGACAGTGGAGATTATGATGATGATGATGATGATGATACTCGACTTTGATCACAAACATTTTGACATTTTGCAAAGGTGTCGGGGCAAACTTGAGTTGATGGCACCAGAGAGAATGTTGGGAATTGAGAACACTTTGAAAAGTGATATCTGGTAAACCTCCTCCTCCTCCTCTTCCTCTCTCCTCCTCCTCGTCTCTCCTCATCTCTTCTCCTCCTCCTCCTCCTCCTCCTTCACTCTTGTTCGTCTATACTACCACGCGATGCTCTCACCCCATCATCTCTTTCCTCGTCCTTGTTTGACTCGCCCCATCCCGTCGCCCTTTCATTCTTTCCTTGCCTGACAGGAGCCTGGGCGTTATGATGTTCAAAATTCTTACCGGACAACATGAGCCTTTCGGGAAGTGCACAAACAAACTTCAGTATAAGGTTTGACTCCTTCCCATCATGATTCTTATTTTCTTCCTCTTCATGCTCCTCTTCACCATTATATTCACCATTGCTTGCACCACTCTTATCATCATCATCCTCATCCTCATCCTCATCATCTCCATCTCCATCATCATCATCATCATCATCTCCATCTCCATCATCATCATCATCATCATCTCCATCTCCATCATCATCATCATCATCATCTCCATAATCATCATAATCATCATCATCATCATCATTCTTCACAGGAGAACGTTCTCTCTCGAGACGCCCTCCGGCTGCCATGGAACGGGCCCTTCACCCCTGCTCTGCAGAACTTCGTGGAGAAAGTGAAAACAAATTTTCTCCTTGTACTTCCCTGACGTGTCATCACTACCAGAGCACGTCGAGGAACGTCGGTAAACGTCCAACTGTTGCTGAGCTGCTCGACATGCCCTTCGTGGGAAAGGCGCTGGGAGGCGTGAATGGTAAGGGAGGAGGAGAAGAGAAGGGGGAGAAGTGGGGCAGGGCAGATGAGTTGAGTGGGAGGGGAGAAGAGAAGGACAGCAGAGGACGGGGAGATGTATTGGAGAAAGAAGGGAAGGGCAGGTGGAGAGGAGGGAGATATCAAGTTCGGAACTGCCTTGTCTGTTCTTTGGGGAGAGGGGGGGAGATTGCAGGTTGACGAGTAAGAGCACGACAAACAAACAGAGCATTCATTCTTAACTTGATCAGCCCTGTTAACAACTCCAACTGATTTCCTCTCCCCGTCCTCGCCTTCCCCTAAGACGTTTGGTAGGCAAGCGAACTTGGCCGACAGCCAAGACCTCTCAATCCGTAAGCCCTTCTTCCTCTCTCCCTCATCCTCCCCATGTCTTGGCCACTCTCCCGTCCCCACATCTCATTTTCTCCCTTCCCCTCCCCTCCTGCTCCTCCTCAAGGCCTCTTCGTGCTCATCCTTTCATCACTCTTCTTCCTCATCTTCCCCCTCCTCCTCCTACTCCCTTCTCTTGCTCCCCTCTCACCTCCTCCTATCAGGTCCTTGCCAGTTGGGTGCAAAACGTGCTGACCGGGGGAGTAGCAAACAACGAGAGCGAGGAGACGGTGGGCAAGCAGATCATGGAGGTACTGGAGGAAGATCAGATGAGCCCGTGAAGGAGGAGAGATGAATGTTACGACTAGAATAAACAAGAACAAGAAAGTTTTGAATGACTAACAAGAACAAGAAAGTTTTGAATGACTGACAAGAACAAGAAAGTTTTGAATGACTAGCAAGAACAAGAAAGATTTCAATCAACAACAAGACCAAGAAAGTTTGCGAGTATAGCAGCAGCCCGAAATACACTATGAAACAGTGATTGTGGGATAGAACCCCTCATCATCATCATCTCCATCATCATTATCATCTCAATCTCCATCTTCATCATCATCTCCATCTCCATCATCTCCATCTTCATCATCTCAAACATCATCATCATCATCATCATCCTCTCCATCATCGTCATCGTCGTCGTCGTCGTTGTCGTCACGATTAAAAAACCACATCAACAACCACAACGACCACCACAACAGAGTTCATTCACGAGTATCTTACCTGATCGGCTGCTTCATCTCCACGATTTCAGAATCAGCCAAAGGATAGCACTCATCCACAGCGCAGTGAGAGCTAAACAAGTAATCATTTCAACCCCCTTTCTCCTCCTCCTCCTCCTCCTCCTCCTCCTCCTCCTCCTCCTCCTCCTCCTCCTTTCCCTTCCTGCTAATGCTTCCTGATTTTCCTCCACACCAATCACTAGACCGTAACGAGCAGCATTCTATCCTCTCATTTACCCCGTCTCCTCTCCTCCTCCTCCTCTTACTTCCTCTTCTCACTTACTCCCTCCTCTCCCTCTCCCTCTGCTTCTCTCCAACTCCTACCTGGAGCGCCACAGATCAGGAAAGGAAGCCAGAGGGCGGAGGGTCCAGCCTTGGGTTTCTCAGCAAGTGGAGACCTGCGAAGAAGTTGAGAGGTAGAAAAGAAGAGACATGGGCAGCCATATCCAGAAGGACGAGGAGCAGGAGCAGGAGCAGGAGCAGGAGCAGGAGCAGGAGCAGGAGCAGGAGCATTAGCAGGAGCAGGAGCAGAAAGACCTTGGCTTCTCCTCTTTCGTTTCCTTGGCTTCTCCTCTTTCGTTTCTTTCTCCTTCCTTGAGCGCATGTTCAATCCGCAGCCTAACGAAGAAACATCAGCAGCATGTTTTCCATCCTGAGATCTCAATCGTCCAAGTTGACACCAGTTTTTCACTATGAAACGACTCTCTTCGACTTCTGTTCACCTCCTCTTCAGCTGGTCATGGCCCTTGCAAGTAGTCTCCCCTCCCTCCTTCCTCCCCTTCTTCCCTCCCTCCCTCCCTCCCTCCCTCCCTCCCTCCCTCTCCACATGTCTCCTCCCTGTCCCTGCATTCTTCTGCATTCTTCGGAAGATCTGTTAGGGTACAATGCACCCCTTCAAACAAAATTGTACCCCTCAAATTGACCCAAAAATTACCCCGTGCATTCTGTATCTGGACTACCCCCACCCCCTCGATAAGACCTGCAGGCCGCAAATGCTGGCCCCGCAGTCATCACGAGATGGAAGGCGAAGAGAGGAGGAGAGGCAGGAGAGGCAGGGCAGACACAAGAGGACAGAGGAGGGGAGGAGAGGGAGGAGAGGGAGAGGACGAGGACACTGGAGGAGCTGGAAGCCGAAAGGAAAGGAAAGAGCTCCCAGAGAATTCTGGATCCAGGGGGGGGGGAAGCGAGTGAGAGCGGTAGAATATGCAGCGCATGACGCACTGAAAGGTTCACCATGGGAGACCAAGAACGATCGTGTTCGATGTGCAAGCTGACAGCAGCCATGTAGGATGAAGTCGATACGGTCCCTGCATCACCGGCATTCGGCCTCGTTTCTGCTGCAGGTAAGAGCTCACACGCAGAACTGGCAGTATGAGCGAGTAAGTTTGATGCAGGCCATCTTGCCGCTCTCTGTGGCTTCAAATGCCGACGGCTCGGCGTTTGTGCTCTCTCGGCCATGCCATCACAAACAAAGTGAGGATTTGAACCCTCACTTTCTCCTGCTTTCTCAATCCTCCTCCTCCTCCTCCACTCCTCCACTCCTCCACTACTCCCCTCCTCCCTCCCTCCTCTCCACCCTTCATCCTTTCACCCTGTTTCCATCTCCCCCTCTCTTCCCTTCCTCCTCTTTCTCTTCCTCCCCTCCTCCTCTCCTGCTCAAGAAGCTCATGTGTCATGTCCGCACTGCAGACCGCCTATCTTTCATCTTGCCTCATTCCCATCACCGCATGTGAGTTCCTCTCCTCTTCCGCTATGTTGCGACCGGCTGACCAGCATTGCAGAGCCTCGGTGAAGTCAGCCTCGGCGATGATGGCGCATGACTTTGCTGTAGACGACACCATGGACCACAGATGTGTTTGGGAGGAGATGTACATCTCAGTTGCGGCAGAGGCAGCAGCGGGGCTGGTGTCACTTCATGTCGACGACGAATCCGATGCCCGACATTGTCTGTCTTCGTCGGCCGATCCCGAGCAGAAGTTGACGGGGGTGTTGACAGATTGAGCTCAAGAGGAAGTTTCAAGGACTTGCAGACAAGTACAAGGTGAGAAAGTGTCGTGGGTGGAGGAGTGCTGCTTTCTTTGATCTAGCTCCCGTCTCGCTCCTGCTCTTCCTGTCTCTCTTGCTCTTCCTCCTTCTCTTCCTCTTCTTCTTCCTCTTCCTGTTCCCGCTCCACTTCCTTCCGCTTCCTCTTCCATTCCTTCTCTCCTCCTCCTCTTCCTCCTCCTCCTTCTCCACATCCTTTTCCATCTCTTGTTTCTCTTCCTCCACCTCTTCACTTGTAGGGAGACATACATGTCTTCTGAGCTTTTGTGATACCAACAGGGGTTCTGCAGCTCCATAGATACCGACAAGCTTTCCTCAATTGTTTGATTTTGCCTCTGCTATGATCATCGGGATTGACGTGTGGACACAAAAGGTGCGGGAGCTTGAGGCGGCCTCAATGCAGGACGACTTCTGGAACGATGCAGCAAACGCACAGAAGTCTCTTCAGGCGAGGACAGGAGGGTCAGGAGCCCACGGCCAGGTGGTGACAGACGTGCAGGAATTGAGCGATGCCAAGGCGAAACTGTCGATGAACGAAAAGGTGTCAAGAGTCGGGGGAGCTGGTGCGGAGGAGCAGGAGGAGGAGACTGAGGGGTGCTGGGTAGATCACAAGCATTTGGAACGACGTAGAGGCATTGTTCGAACTCGCCGGGGAAGGTGGGCATGCCCGTCCTGCGAAAGTCTCCCTAGCCCTCCGCTCCCTCCCTCCTTCCCATGGGTTCGTTATGTTCCGATGCTGATGGAGATGTCAGATCTCGACGGTGAACTCGTGAAAGAAGCAGAAACCAACATCGCTGGGGTGAGGCTAAACCTTCCTGTCTTCTCCCTCTCCCTCCTCCTCCTCCTCCCTGCTCAATCACGACCACAAGCACAAGTATCTCCTACTGCTCTTCTCCTCTGCCCTCCACAACCATCACCTCTTACTCCTCCTCCTCCTCTCCTCACTTTGACCCAGCTCGAGGAAGACCTGGAGCGCTGGGAGCTTTCTCAGCTCCTGTCGGGGCCTTTCGATCATCGAGGCTGCTTGCTGTCGATCCAGGCGGGGGCAGGAGGAACCGACGCGATGGACTGGGCGGAGATGCTGTTGAGGATGTACACGAAATGGGCAGAGAAGAAAGGGTACAAGAATCAGCTGGTCGATCACATGCCAGGAGAAGAAGCAGGTGAAGCTCTCTATCTCACAGCTCTTGGAGTTGACTTCCGTTACCCCGTTGAGTTTTTCTGATGTGGATGTGGATGTAGATGTGGATGTAGATGTAGATGTGGATGTAGATGTGGATGTTTGACGGTTCTCCCTCGATGTTGCTGGTTGTGTCTAGGAAGTCTTTTGAAGTTGACGACCATGTTGATGCACAAGATTATTTTTCTTTCTCTTGTTCCTCCTCCTCCTCCTCCTCCTCCTCCTCCTCGTCCTCCTCGTCCTCCTCCTCCTCCTCCTCCTCCTCCTCGTCATCATCGTCATCATCGTCATCATCGTCATCATCATCATTCTAGTCTTGTTGTTCTTTCTGTTCTCCTTTCTTCTCACCTCATCGTTGCACCTGATGACTTGTCGCTCTGCCAGGCATCAAGTCAGCGACTAAGTCAGCGACTATTGAGATCGACGCCCCGTATGCTTACGGATACCTTCGAGGAGAGAAAGGAGCACACAGGTTTCCCCTGTCCCGTGTGGTCTTATCCTTCCCCTCCCTCCCTCTCCCTCCCCTCCCACCCCTCCCTCCCTTCCCCTCCCCTCCCCTCCCCTCCCTCCCCTCCTTCCTTCCTTCCTCCCTCCCTTCCCCTCCCCTCCTTTCCCTTCCCTTCCCTCCCTCCCCTCCCTTCCCTTCCCTTCCCTTCCCTCCCTCCCCTCCCTTCCCTTCCCTTCCCTTCCCTACCGCCCCCTCGCCTTCCCCTGTTTGTTTTCCTGTTGTGCTCACCAGTTGCTCAGACTCGTTCGCATCAGTCCATTCAATGCTCAAGCTAAGAGGCAGACGTCGTTTGCGGTGAGGCACATCAGACGAGTGGAGAAGAGAACGGACAAGATGACATGACCTGAGAAGAGAAGAGAAGAGAAGAGATGAGATGAGATGAGATGAGATGAGATGAGATCTGGTGGTTTCATCCATCCAGCCTCGTGCTGACCGTTCGTGTCTGGCAGGGCATTGACGTTATGCCGCTCTTGGATGAGGACGTGACGATGGAAATCGATCCCAAAGACTTGGAGATAACGACGATGAGAGTGAGACTTCAGAATCCTCCCTCACTCCCTCACTCTCTCCTCCTCCTCCTCCTCCTCCTCCTCCTCCT
>NW_005434627.1:294388-297394 GCF_000315625.1 Guillardia theta CCMP2712
CGAGGGTGGGAGAGAGGGAGAGAGGGAGGGAGGGAGGGAGGGAGGGAGGGAGGGAGGGAGGGAGGGAGGGAGCGAGCGAGCGAGCGAGGGAGGGA
This sequence comes from Guillardia theta CCMP2712, assembly GCF_000315625.1. Lineage (NCBI taxonomy): Eukaryota > Cryptophyceae > Pyrenomonadales > Geminigeraceae > Guillardia > Guillardia theta. The sequence goes on from NW_005434627.1 coordinate 294,484, forward strand.
GCGGCAGCGTTAGGTATCATGGAGCAGCAAGTCAGGTTGTACCTCCAGTGCTTGTGCGTGTGCTTCATCATTGGTGCCACATTGAAAGCCTCGTCGGCGACGGCCATCATAGTTGGATGCACGTTTCCGTCGCTCATGCCGCGGCGGGCGCATGTTTGAAACCATCCTCTCATTGACGCAGAGCCCTTGGGTCCTCCGAATGCTAGAGTGCTGTGCTGGTTGTGCGGTGGGAGAGTGGTAGAAAGGCGGAGGGAGAGAAGGACGAGGAGGATGGGCTGGAAGGTTTGGCAGAGGGAGGAAGGCATTCACGCTAGTGAGGGGTAGCAGAAGTTGGGAGGGACGGCATGGTGATGAAAATGAACTGAGGTAGGAGGCAGTCAGAAAAGGCAACCAATTGAGGGAAAGCAAAAGAGAAAGAGGGCGATCAACGTAGACCATGGGAGCATGAGTAGGAAACACAAGCAGGGGGAGGAGGTGCAGCAGGGAGCAGGGAGCAGGGAGCAGGGAGCAGGGAGCAGGGAGCAGGGAGCAGGGAGCAGGAGCAGGGGCAGGGGCACGATCAGGATCAGGAGCAGGAGCAGAGGAGCAGGAATCTATCGGGGGCCGGGGAAAGTCATTTATCTAAATGCTTTATTTCAACACTACCTTGCTAATCTAGTAAAGCAGAAATTGCATTCAGCTAATTGAATTCTCCTGCTTTTAAAAACATTTTTATCTCGGGTTGACTGAAAAAAACCGTACGGTCGGTCGGGGTAAAAGGCCCAAGCTCAAGTGCACGCGCGATGGGCGGACGAGGATCGAAGGAAGCGGAGGGAGCGGGAGGGGCGGGAGGAGGAGAGCAGGCGGGAGTAGGAACAGCATCAGGATCAGGTATGGGAGGATGCCCCGTTCGAGGAGTGGGGAGTGAAGCAGGAGGAGGAGGAGGAGGAGGAGACGGGTGCCCGGTTCGATACAAGAACAACAAGGTGTACAACGTTTATGGGGAAGCTATCGACCCTACGAACATGATGCCAGCTAAGGCACAGCAGCTGCCTTCTCCCGGACAAGCTGCTCCCCTTTCGCAGCACAGAGTTCAGTCCGGGATAGCCAAGGGAGGGACAGACTCGACATGGGTCTACCCGTCGGAGCAGATGTTCTACAACGCGCTGGTGAGGAAGGGGAAGGGAGAGGATGTGGGGATGGACGACGTAGAGATGATGGTGGCGATACACAACAACATGAACGAGAAGACATGGAGGCAGCTCCTCGTCTGGGAGCGCATGCACTGCAAGCAATGCGACGATCCCCGCCTCCTCCGCTTCACCGGTCGGCCGGACGAGCTGTCGCTGCGAGCTCGGGTCTGGAAGATGATGGGGTTCGCTCCTCCCTTCGACCGCCATGACTGGGTCGTCGACCGATGCGGGCGGGAGGTGAGGTACATCATTGACTACTACCACAACGAAAAACTCCCGGTGGACAGCAAGATGCCGCAGCAGTTCAACTTCAACTCTCAGACGCAGATCGAGCTCGACGTCCGCCCCGCCCTTGACAGCTTCACTGCCTTCGGTGACCGCCTGCGCTTCGGCTTGATGAAGATGCTGGGAGGGGAGCCACGGCAACCACAGGACTGGCCGCGGGCGGAGCAGACGAGGGGAGGGAATGAGGATGGGATTAAGGGAAAGCAGAAGGAGTGGAACAAGGAGCAGAAACAATTCATCGAGAAGATGGAGGAGATCTCGAAGTCGTGCGCGTCGAGGATACAAGACTACAATGTGATGATGATGATGGAGATGATGATGATGATGATGATGATGATGGAGATGATGATGATGATGATGATGATGATGATGATGATGGAGATGGAGATGATGATGATGATGGCTGTTGGAAGTGAAACACAAACGGGCGAAATGACTGAGATGTTTTTTTCTTCTGCATCTCAATCCGAAACTCATCAACCATCTCAACGAGCTTGCAAGAAGCTCATCTCTGACGCAGTCACATTTCAGGTCGTCAAGGACGCCAGGAGTAGCTTCGAAGTCGGCGACGCAGCTTCTGTCTTGGTGAGAAAAGTCCATACAAAACAGCTAGAACGTGATTAGAATGACAGGACGGGGATATCGACGGTTTTCTCGCCAGCTACCTCAGGCATTCTGCGAAATCAGAATGAGGGCGCGGGGGAGATTTCACGTTTGTGGTCCTTTTATTCATTTCCTCTCTCTTCTTTCACAACCAAACTTCGTCGTCATCCAACTTTCATTCATAATGTAGTGTGTGTTACAAACGATTTCAAAACTCGCTACATCTCCTCCCCCCATGCCCTCCCCGCCGCCCTCCTCCCCGCCGCCCCTCCTCCCTGCCCCCCGCACGCCTCCCCGTCACATAGAAGAGATCTTCGTAGCTATCCCTCCCTGCACGAAGAAGTTGCTCCTCCCGCACACTTGACACGTCCCCTGACGCCTGGCCCGCCACGTCATCAACCCATCGCACCTCCCGCAAACTCTCTCACCTCCCCGAGCACGATCTGAGGAAGTTGGAGACTTCGCTGTACCCATAGGCTGCTCGGTAACCCGTCAGAGCAGCCGCAGACAACCTGCCAGCACCTTTGGCCCAGTCGAGCGCCGTCAGCTTCCCCTCAGTTGTCTGCGAGCAGAGGGTGTGAGAGGAGGGAGTTGAACGTGACGCTGAGCTATGCAGGAGAACACATTCACCGCGCAGATGTCCGCTCCAGCCTCATGCAAGATCTCTACAACCTCAAGATGCCCATACCTGCAGAGGGAAGGAACATGTCAATGTGAAGCAGGCACATGTTTGCCTTTGTCGACATTCCCATCAAACAACACCCAGCCACAAAGGTTCAGTCTACGTCACCATCGTATCCATCTCCATCTCCATCATCATCTCCATCTCCATCTCCATCTCCATCTCCATT
>NW_005434627.1:297494-308656 GCF_000315625.1 Guillardia theta CCMP2712
TTTACTCCTCATCCCCATCATCATCATCATCATCATCATCATCAGTCATCATCATCATCATCATCATCATCATCATCATCATCATCATCATCATCATCATCTCCATCTCCATCTCCATCACTAGTATCATTAGAATCTTACGCTGCCGCAAGGTGTAGCGGGGTCCAGAAATGAGTAGTGCAGGCATCAATCTCCGCCTGATTCTGCAAAGAACTCGGACAGTCTGTTTGCAAAATGAAATAAAAACGATTAGAACGAGATTGAAAAGACAAGATATAGAGGCAGCGTCGTTGTCGTCGTCATCCCCATCATCATCATCATTATCATCATCATCCCCATCATCATCATCAGCATCTCCATCATCATCTCCATCTCCATCTCCATCTCCATCTCCATCTCCATCTCCATCTCCATCTCCATCTCCATCATCAAGAATAACCTCTGCATGTCCGAGCATGCAGGCTTCATGCAGCGCAGTCCAGCCATTCTCATCTTCCGCGTTCACTTTTGCCCCCAGCTGCCCTCCAACAGTCAGAAGCTCTAGAGACTGCCCGCAAACTTCTTGTACGCTGATGAGCAGCTGAACGACTTCTGCATGCCCAGCGTATGCTGCCCACTTGAGAGCCGTCCGAGCCGCGTTCTGCTGCAGGTGAGGGAGAGCAAGCGCAGAGATCTGCCATGAGGAGGAGGAGGAGCGAGAGAAGAGAGGAAGGAAGAAAACGGGGGGCAAGAGAAGAAACAAAGGGGAGGAGCTCAGGAGAAGAGGAAGGGATTCAATCTCGAAGGGAGGGGAGTAGAAAGAGGAGAAGGAGAAGGAGGAGAAGCAAACCTTGCGTAAAGGACCCTCGTCCTCTTGGCTCAGTTCGCTCTTGTGCTCCTGCTGCTCCAGGAAGGAGACACGGTCAGCTACATCTGGCAGAGCGAGCAGCAGCATCCTTCTCCACCTTCTTGTCATGGTAGAAGGACAAGCCGTAGCTGCAAACAAAATTGAGAAGAGCAAAACCTTCACATCCCCTTACATCTCCTTGAAGTGGATCGCAGGATCGTGCTCCCCGTCCACACTCTCCGCCTCCAGCTCTGCCCCAGCTGACACCTGCAAAGGTCAAGGAAGTCACTCCCTCCTTCTCGTTCCTCCTCCCTCAATGCGCCCCTCGCAGCCATCTCTACCTCCTCCTCTCCGATACTCATCCCCCCTCCGTTCCACCGGCACCACCAACACACACTTCTGATCCTCCACTTCCTGATGCCCAGCCTCCATCCCTCACGTCCTCCCCCTCCTAATCCTCTTCCTCCTCTCAGTCACCAGTGCTCGGCAAAGCTCCTTATCGCCTTCCTTGGCCTGCAGGTTTGAGGTCAGATGCAGTCAAGAGGAATCGCCTCGTTCTACCGCATCCCACAGGACAGAAGTGTAGAACGCCTGTATGAAGCTATGACTTGCAGCAGGAGGGGCAAAGGCCGAAGACAGGAAGAAGACGAGGAGGGGCAGGGGTAGAAGCAGGAGCAGCAGGAGAAGGGGCAGGAGCAGGAGCAGCAGGAGAAGGGGCAGGGGCAGGGGCAGGGGCAGGAGGGGCAGGGGCAGGGGCAGGGGCAGGGGCAGGAGCAGGAGCAGGGGCAGGAGCAGGGGCAGGAGCAGGAGCAGGAGCAGGGGCAGGAGCAGGAGCAGGTCCCACAATTCTCCGTTGATGGAAGGAGCAGCTGAGGAGGGAGAAGAGCCAGCCCAGGACGCCTTCCAACCACGTCAACCGTCTCCTTCCTCGCCCAGCACATGGTGCCCACCGGTTAATCCTGCGTTGAGAAACCTCTTCCTTACCCGCAGCATGTCCGAGAGCTTCTCCTCCGAGATCGGAACGACGGCAGGCTGAACGACGGCAGGCTGCAGCCTGACTTGAAGCGTTAGGGGACATCCATGGCCGCAGCTGTTGGTCACCTTGACACAGAGTCGTCGCCTCCCCTGAGGGAGAGTACGTGATGATTGCGACCATGAGGAGGGTGAGAAGGGAAGAGAGAAGGCTGCAGATTTGGGTCAGGGGGCTGGGGATCGCCGACTACGGCTGACCACAGCGTAGCAGGAGGAGAAGAAAAGGACGGCTAAGGGAAAGACCCGTCGAGTCTGTTGGTCATTGCAACGTGTCAGGGAAGTTTCACGCGCCCAGCTGTCCTCTTCACCATATCGGAGGAGGCAGAGGTTCAGTCAATGGTTCTTCATGACATGGCCATCCCCTGTTGCGTGCTGAGGGGCAGGAAGACATCAGTGATGGAAAGCAGGAGGGTATGGAGGGAAAGCGGGGGGCATCAAACAGCAACAGTGAGGAGACAGAAGAAGTTGGAGCACTTGCGATGGTGTCTGGTGGACAGAAAGCGGATCTATGCAGAACCCCATCAGAGAGCAGCAGGATGGGGTGAGGGGGGCAGGAGCAGAGGAGGAGGAGGAGGGAGGAGGGAGGAGGGGGCACGGAGGAGGGGGGCGGGCACTAGTGGGGAGCTGGGGACGGGGGAGCGACAGGGGCCGATAACGGGCATGCGGAGTAGGGTTTGGAGAAGCGTCCATCCTGAGGAAGGGGGTGGGGGATAGGGAAGTGCAAAGGGAGGTACATGGGCCTTTTTAATTAGAGTCAAACTTATAAAATACTCAAGGTTAAGGTACTATGTATCGGAAACCTGGCACTGTGGAGGCCGGAGGATCTCGCGAGAAAGAGTGCGCCTTAAAATCGCAGGACGGGGGAGGAGGAGGGGAGGTCAGGGGAAGGAGATGTTAGGATGGAAGCGACGGGACAGGACGGTATGGCTGAAGGGAAGGAGGGGATGTAGCGACTAGAAGTGAAAGGGTTGACATACACTGTGTAAACATAGAATGAAACTACCGAAGTTTTTCTCGATCGAAAAGGCCACAAGAGGTATCTTCGCCTCCCCAGAGTCTTTTTGTGGGACGATGCTAACACTGAACGAGTGTGAGTCAGACGTAGAGAGAAACAATATTTATTAGTAACGCCGAGGGCAAGAGCAAGGAGAGAAAGTAGGATATCATCTACAACAGAGTTCGATTCGAGTAGCGTCACAACGCGTGCCCTTGACGCATGTCAGTCGCTCTGCGAGCCATCAAGCTTCATGTCCGAATCATCGATATCTCGCCCCTGCGTCTCTCATCAGCACCCACAAACAGCCACATCATCCTCGCTCACCGCTAGCAGAGCCGCTCGCTTCGCCTCCAGTGCCTCCAGCTCCATGGCAACCTCAGGCAGCACGCATGGCTGTCCTCTGAGCTTTGCAAGACGGCGCTGGATCGGTTTCAAGCGCTGGAACGGCCACTGTCTGATCCCCATTTTACGGCAGACCTGCATCAGGGATCAGGACGAGTCTCACTCGCCGACTAGCTCTCACCTTCTTGATCGCCGTAGCACAGATACCCAGCTTGCGAGCGGCCTCGTTAAGAGGCATGTTGAAGTGCTGCCGGAGAAGATCTGTGCTGAGCTTGACGGGAACGATGCTCGCATCTTGATCATTCTGCGGACGACCTCCCAGAGTCTGCTTGCTGCCCTGCCCCCAGCTCCTTCGACGGGGCCTGGGCTTCACCTCCAGGCAGTCTTCGAACTTGAGTCCCGCACTGTCCACCAATTCCTTTCCTCCGCTCTTGTCCTTCCCGTTCCCCTTCTGCTCCACGTACTTGACAACAGAGCTGTGGAACGTCACACGGGGCACTGATTGCCCAGGAGGGTCGTTGGGCTTCCTCTTCACTCCCCCGTACCCGTGCAGCCCAGCAACAACTGCAGCGGCCGTTGGCTGCCGCATCGGGTCTGTGAACGGGTCAGCAAGGATCGGGACGGCAAGGACGGGAGAGCTCTTACATGCATTCATCGGCAGGTGATAGTTCCGCTTCTCATCTGCCTTGAAAGGCTCCTGCATCGGCCCAGATCTCACTTGGTAGTGATGCTGCAGTGGACCGTTGCCCTCCCGCCACTCGGAGACTGCGGAAGAGATAGCAAGTCAGCACGAGCACGAGCTAAGGAGAGCAATGCACCAGATATCACGAGGTCTGGAAACATCCTGCTCCTGCGCTCCTGCACTCCAGGTTCCCGATGGTGAGCATTAGGAGCATCTTGGCCCTTGCCCTTGGCAGGCTGCTGGGCGTCCTGCTGTGGCTTCGAGGCTGCGGACGCTGCGGACTGCACTCCGTCCTTTCCAGAGGTAGATGCTACTAGTGATGTGAGATGGCGTGTTAGAGATACGAGTTGTCCTCGCACCTTTGCATGTCGAGGCGGAGGATGGAGCTGAAGGCTCGTCCTTGTCTCCCCCGCTCTGGTCGAGGAACGAGCTCTCCACGGATTCGATCCACTTCAACGCCTCGTCACTCAGGGTCTCCTGAGCTCCAGGTCAGAGGACAGCAAGAGAGTCACGCAACCACACAGGAGGATCAGCACTGATCACAAGCACGCTCACGGACATAGCAATCTCTGTCTCCCTACCTTGGTGTCAACTTTGGCCTCCACAGTCTCGGGGTCTGTCTCCTCGGACATGTAGTCTCGCCCGGCAGAGTCATCACTAGCATCTCCATGGTTGTCCCAGTATTCCTCTATTGACAAGACCCACTTCTCGCTGTCCAGAGGAAGCACAGTATCCAAATAAGAATCATCCAACTCTTTCACCCCGTCAAACCAAACTTTCCCTTTGGAAGAGTTTGTCTGTTTTTCACATATCTCAATCATGTTGCTGGTATGTTTTCAGGTAGAAACTCAACTCGATTTCAGCCTCAGCGAGTCGATTCAATCACTCCCTTATGCTGCCTCGACCAGACGTTGCTGTCTACTCGGTCAATTTTTTCTCCAGACTGAGGCGTAGAGCCAAGGAGCAAGATCGCGGTGGGAGTGTGCAGAGAGACGACTGAAGGGAGGAGGAGGGAGGAGGAGACCGAAGAGAAGACTGAGGAGAAGACAGGAGAACAAACAAGAGGGTCAGGGCAGATGAGCTTGGAAGGCTGGAGATGAATCTGGGGAGGACGTTCTCCCCGATGATGCGGGGAAGTAGTTGTAGGGGTGGGTTGTGCTATAGTTTGACTTGGGGTAGAGAGGTCACTTTGGTGGGGTGTAGACCTTTCCTTGGCTCGCCACGGGGTGGGGTGGGGGTGGTGTAATACAAGCGGTGACTCCGGAGGTGTGGGGTGAAGAATTTTAAACGCTCCAGGGGCTAGGGGTAGGGTAAAATTGAATTAAAATTCTTGTAGGGTAGGGTGGTACAGGTAGCGGTGGTGGGTGGTGACATACCAAGACAATGCGCCAAGTCGATGATTCCCAACCGTTTCATGGAACCTGTCTTCTCAAACAAGATGGAAATTTTGATAATAGCTCACATAGCAAAAGCAGCTCCATGTATGGGTAGTGTGCGGGAAGGACAGCAAATGCCCCAATAGACAATGGCGAAAAAGAATTGGTACTCGCTCAAGGTGGTGGGTGGGGGTAGAATTGGACAATTCAGGGTAGGGTAGCATAAATAACTTGTCCTGGGGTAGAATGGTCTCGAAAGCTACAGGGGTAGGTAGTAAGACGGTGAGGCGGGTTGGTTTCTTTAAGCATGGAAAAATGGGGTGGGGTGAATGTTGAGGACGGGTGGTGGAAATTGTATCTGGAGCTGTTCGGAGACCAGGGGGGTGGTTGTTCTAGAGGTGGTAGGCAATCCCGTTGAGAGTTGATCCCGATAGGGGTGGGGAGGTGAGCAAAAGGGGGTGGGGAGGGGGAAAGGGCCTCTAGGAGCCGACCCTTGGAGGAGACTTAACCCTCTAATAAGAAATTGAAAGAGAGATGCACGTGGAGAAGCGAGAGGTGACAAGGGGACTAGAAAATCCTGCCGCTGGGGTGGGGTGGGTCAGGTCACAGACGTGTTCCAAGGTTGATTCTCATATTCTTCTAAGGGGGGGTGGGGCGGTTGGGGGTGGGTGGTAGGGTACAAGGATAGTGTCGGTGTGCCAAAACATTCTAGTTCAGTTGAAGTCAGGTTACAAGGGGGGTGGGGGAGTAGATGGATCCTTCTATGGGGGAGGGGTCTGTAGCCGGTAGGGTAGTCACAACCCCTGTCTGTGTATTGTCGTACCCTACCCCACTGACTTGTCCATGGCCCAGACATAGTTTGACCACCTACCCTGGGAGAACCACAAACTCGAAGCCTTGATTTTTCACGAAGCCCCCACCCCCATTCTGTTTCCCCCACCTGTGCAGGACCCGTTCATACATGATATTTGTACCCATCGATAGTGTGAGACTTGACCCACATGATCACCCCCACCCCCTGGTATCCCAGTGTCCCTAAAGAGAACATTTGACCACTTCTCACCCCACCCCCTTGTTTTGACATTGATTTGTCCGTCACATTGCCTGGACCCCTGGAGCGATACCACCGGGAGGAGCGACCGCCCACCCCCTTGTTGAAATACCCCCACCCCTAACAAATTGATTTACAGGCAGGGGGAGCTGGCATGCAACCACACATAAGCACTGGGTAGTATCACCCTACCTGTAAGTATACAAAGGATTCTTTATTCAACGACGGGTAATGAACAAGTACAGCACGTGAAAATGGGGGAAGGGGGTGGTTGGGGGAATAAAGTTGAGGAGGGGTGGGTGGGGGAATATGAAGGGTACCGGGGGAATACAAAGAATGGGTGGGTCATCTTGAATTGGGGAAGGGGGTGGATCGTTGTTGAATTTGTTGATGGGTGGGTTGAAGGTTTGGAAGGGGTAGGGGTAGAAACCGTATAGCGAAGATTCTCGGAAAGTGGCTTGGGGGTAGTCCAGGTTCATGACCAAACAAGCGAGATGAGGTGGCAAAATAGAGGTAGGAGGTGGTGTAAGCAAAAGGTCTCATCTACGTGGTACAGCATCGCAAGTTCTATCGTGTAAATGCCTCAGCAGTGGGGGTACTAAATGCCAGGGTAGGGTGAACGGACCGTGAAGGGTAGGGGTCAGGCATCCCCGAAGGGTAGGTCCTTACGACTGTGGGCGTAGGAGCAGAAGATGGAGATACCCTCACTCAAGCACGTAGTACCCGTCCATTCCTTTGTCTGAAATGGGTAAATCTGAGGGTGGGTATATCAGCCGAGTCCCCTAGCTAGTCATTGCTATTGACCTCACTCAAGTACCAACGACGAGGGGTGAAAAAGAGCTCATGAAGGGGGTAGGGGTCTACGTCTTTAGGCTACCTCTGGTCGTAGATGAGAGGTGGTCCGGGTTGTTGGCTCGACAGGGGTAGGTAGAATCAATCGAGGGGGTAGGCTGTGGGGGTAGAGGTGAAAGCACTGCGACAGTCGGCAAATTGAATAGAAAGGAAATTAATTTTGGTCGAGGGTGAGGGAGAGAAGAATTGGGGTGTGATTGACAGCATGAAGGGAGGAGGTAGGGGGTCCATGCTATGCAGGGTCTGCAGGGGTACTGATCTTCATGGGGGTGAGGCATCGAAGTCAAGATGAGAAAGTGCACAGGGTGAAGCTATGGAGATTTTTATTTGGGAGTTTAATATCAAACCACAGAAAGGTACCTACGAAGATGGAGAGCGAACGGACGTAACGCATGATGAGGGGGTGGGTAGGGGGAACTAATTTTTTTGAAGGTGTCAAATGAAGTTTGAACTTTGACGTTGTGAAAGTTTGAAACGAAGAAGTCTCGCGCATGTCTCAGAGGAAAATTTGATCGTATTTGAAAAGACTCTTCTTCGTGGATTCACAGGGCATCACCGATCCCTACTGGATGTCCAAGGGACGCTGTATCGTGACTCTTCATCCATTATATTGTCGTGGGTACGTGGGGTGGGTAATAGTGATATCTCGGAGCGGGGTGGTCTGGGGGGTCTGCGGACATAATATTATTCGGGGTCGTGATCATTCCCCTCTCACGATCTGCTGACAATTTCAGTCAACTTTGGCCGCGGCCGGCACGGCCGGGCCGAGATGGCGCCGGGCGGGCGCCGGGCGGCCCGATGACAAGACTTCGGGGCCGAGCTTCATATCAACGGAAACAACGGTCAGCCCGAGAATAGAACAGGCGCCACCATGGTGAGTGCGGGGAAAGCACAGGGAGGGGTGTGAAGGAGAGGAAAGTTAGAGATGGTCGGAAACGCGACGGGTGGATCGAACAGACATAGAACGTGTGCCGCAGAGTTGTCGTGTGATGCAGATCGAGGAATGGTGAAAGCCCTTGCTGGTTGATGCGGGTCATCGTGCATGGTGGGGAGTCTTGAATGCGAGAGGGCTGCCTTGTGGTTTTGAAGCATTTTTCTTTGTAAAAATGCACATCATGCCCATGTTTCAATGTGTTGTTGTCGTTGTCTCGGACATGTCCGTGTTATGTTACATGCGAGAATTATTTCGAAGTGTGTGACCTGGCACCTTCTCTTCTTCCGCCAAGCTCCATGTTTGCATCATGCCGAATCTGAAGTTTGTCGACAGTGGGAAGATTTGAAGTCAGTCATGGAGAAGAAGACTGCGAAAGCAGTAGCCAAGGCTCCAGTCGCTCATCTCATCCCCGGTGCAAAGCCCGTTACACAGGCAGAGTTCAAGGTACAAGAGGAAGGGATCCTGGGAAGGAGGAGGAGGAGGGGAGGAGGAGGAGGGGAAGATTTGTTTCTTCAACGCCTCGGTTGTTGCTGACAGTTTGATGAAAAAGATGTTTCAAGAAGCCCTGAAGGAGAGTCCCAAGGGCAGCTGGTAGCGTTGAGATAATAACTGAGAGCATTGGCTGAATTTGTGTGCCAGGGCACCCAGACACCATGCTCGCGTGAACGGAGGCGCTTCTGGTCTGCAACTGTTTGCCTTACTGATTGCTACTCTGACACATGGTGCAGTCTTCGCAAAGATGGAATAATCTAACCTGAGAATAAAACAGAGTTCCTTCAGCCTTTGTCGTACACGTCCCGGCGCTGTGACACGCGGGGTTGTGGGAGATAAGTTGCAGGGCAGGTGATGAGTTGTAGTCGAGGAAGGTCTTTCTTCAGGCATGAGAGTGTTGTATCCTCTGATATCTGTCCCCTACCTTCCTCCCCTCCGCTTTCCTGTACTTCTCTCCTCTCTTTACCTTTTCTATCCTGTCCGGTCCCGTCCGGTCCTCCCTCTCAATACATTCCTTCCCTTTCCTCCCCTACTCTCTCTGTCCCGCTTCTCTGAACTTGACTAATTTCACTCCTTGAAACCTCTACTCGCTCCTGTTCACTACTCTCGTCCGCACTTCCCTTTGCTTATTCTTGTGTTTATTCTCTGAAAATCACCATCTTGTTGCTAATGTGATAGTATGGTCAAACTTGCAGCCTTTGACTGTCAAGCTGTTAAAGGTGAATACCTGTTGTAGGACAAGTTTCCATGTACAAGTGTCCAAGTGCTATCTCCTCACCTCCCCTCCCCTCCTCTCCTCTCTCACATCACGAATAGAGAATGATATGAGAACGGACGTCTCTTCCTCCCGTTCTCCCCGCCGGCTCCTCCTTCTGTGCAAGGAAAGTTTCCCACACGAGTTTCAACCCGAGCTCGAAGTTGACCACCCACCTGCCTCAATGTCACTAAAATCTCCCGCTCCTCCCCTCCCTCCTCCCTCCTCCCTCCTCCCTCCTCCCTCCTCCTTCCCAGCCGCTCGCTACCTCCCCTCCCTCCTCCCTCCATCCCCCTCCATCCCCGCCGCTTACTACCTCTGCGTGTCGAAGAGAGGAGTCTCTAGTCTCTGCGAACGAACTTTGGACTTGAGCTCCTCCAACTTCTCCCTCCTCCTCCCTAGCACGATTGCCTGCTGCACGTACTCCTCCAGCGTCGGTACCGACATGTGCGGGACGTCATGGAAGAGCGAAGAGCTGCTGGCTGCGCAAGAGCTCAGCGGGAGCAAGGGAGCAAGGGGGGAAGAGCACCGGCGACGCGAGAAGCATGACGGATGCCAGGAGTTGTGAGGACAGGCACGCCCTGGAGGAGGAGGACAGTGAGAGAAGAGAGAAGAAAGTCATCGGAGAGGAGCTTGAGACATGAGGAGCAGGAGCAAGAGGTAGTGAAGAGAAGGAGGAAGAAGGGAGGAGAAGGGAAGAGAAGAGAGAAGGGAGGAAGAAGGGAGGAAGAAGGGAGGAAGAAGAGGATGGGGAAAGAAGAAGGGGAAGGGGGAGGAAGGGAGAGAAAGGAGGAGGGAGAGGGGAACAGTCACCGCCCAGAGCGAGTCAGTCGTGGTCGTGTGCCCGTTGAAGAGGAGCGTGTCGAGATGCAGATCTGCTGCCCCCATCCTCAACAAGTTGTTACGCGCGTCCGTCAGCGGGGAGGTGATGAGACGTTCATTGGCAAGGCCTGTGCGCCCATGAGACGAGGAGAGGTAAAGTAAGGAGATCAGGGGGGGAGAGGGCGACAAGACGGGAGCAGGCAGGAGGCAGGAGGTAGGAGAGGAGAGGGAGAAGGGAAGATGCAGCTGCCAGCAGGCAGGAGGGAAGAACGACCTCTCTTGGCCCACTGTGCTCGTAGTCGTCGTTCTCCCTCAGGAGGATACTGCGATCTTGTGATGAAGAAGTTTTGCAGCTCGAGCGGCCTACCTGCAGCAACCACAAGACGCTGCCATCCACGTTGGCGATGATGTCCTGCCATGCTCGGAAGAGCGCCGGCTCAATCTGAGGGTGGGCCAAAGAGGAGGATGGGAAAGGGTAGTGGAGGTCAGGAGGAGAGGATCATGGCACCACAAGAGGCAACAGGATATAAGGAGGAGAGGAGGAGAGGATATAAGGAGGAGAGGAGGCGAGGATATAAGGAGGAGAGGAGGAGAGGATATAAAGAGGAGAGGAGGAGAGGAGAGGAGAGGAAAACTCCATGTCAGGCACACGCAGCACAATAATCGAGCGACCTTCTGGTAGCTGTTGAAGTTCACGTACACCACCGAGCTGTTCAGGAGCGGGTGGGAGGCCTGGACTTGAGACCTTGGGAGGGGCCCGCTGTCAATTATGGCGTGGTGAGCTTGTTTGTGGTCATTTAGCTGATAGCTGTGCGGCATGTAGAGCATCTTTTCTTTGTACAGACACTGATCGCCATGTCCCTGCGTGCACGCGATCTCTGGTGGGGTTCCCTTCCTGTCTGAGATGTACGAGTCGATGGCATCCCCCTCCCATCGTGCCGAAGTAGCTGACCCCCGGCAAGATCTGCAGGAAGAGACGATGAGACCTCGTAGAAGCGACCG